>NW_027109728.1:35406-37255 GCF_000696795.3 Halyomorpha halys
CTCTAAAATGGAGAGATACGTTTAAAACTGCCCGATTATGATACTCTTCCTTCCAAAGTGGTAAGGAAAGAAAAATAATAATAATAATAAAGTATATATAATAAAAAATAAAAATCATAATATTATAAGTGAACCATCCCTGTTCCCAAGATACTTTCCTGAACGAACTCAAGACATCCTATGTTTATTATACTATTATGATAAGCGAAAAAAAATACATCTATCAGCCTCCATTTGCATGGGCTTATTCCTTCTCCTTTATTAACATTTCTACCTTGAGAGAATTTAGAAGAAGGTAGGGCATCAGGAATTCCGAGGACAAAACTTCGGCACAAGACCTTCAGAGGCCTCTCTCCTCTGTCAAGAATCAGTCCTGTCTTGTTTAGCTTCTTTATATTCTACGCACGCATCGGCTCTACTTTTCCCATCTTCGCACATCCTAGCCTCCTTAAGTTACAGCCGTCCAGAACTTTCGAAGGATATGAAAAAGCTCTTTTCTCTACACTATAAACATGTTAATCGTTTTTAAAACTATATATATAATTTAATTATATCTGTAATTCTATTACGATGGATTTCAGGTTCTTTTATAAGATTTCCATTAAGAGGTCTCTTCAGTGTACCTAAGATCAGATAGATTCTGAATTGAACATACAGAAGACGTCCTGCGCAATTCACAAGCATATTTCCAAAGAAATTCCAGATACTTCACGCTAGATATACCAATCACTAAATATTAACAACTAGACATTAATGATTACTACTATTAAATATTAATCAATCGGATTAAGATAAGAATCTTTTGAAACACATTAAGCTAAATATTTTTTTATATAAACTGTATAATAATAAAAACTTATCCCAGTTTTATTCTATACACATACACTGCACACTTCTGTATCCAATGTCTCAATATTATATTATATTTGAATTATACAACAATTATAAAATATTTTCAAATATACAACTCTTGGAAGAGTAGTAATTTATTTAAAATTCTGTTTTTTCATGTAGATATTTTTTTCCTTCACTGATTTTGTATTCTTCTTGTACTTCAAACCTTTTTCACCTACCACGGTGCAGTTGGAGGAGCTTCCTTCACTCGCCGGTTACTTCTTATTGTTGTATTCCTGACTTTCTTCTTTCATTTTTTCCTTATGATTCTCCTGAGGTACCTCATTTTCATTGCTTGGATTTGGGATGCTTGGATCCCCAGGAAACCTTACTAGAGGAGGTCTGATCCTTATAAATAAAATTTTAATGCATTATTTCATTTCATGAAGTTTCACTTTTATCGACCAGTACCAAGACTGTAATAATTTTATTTTTCCAATTGAACCTTGGGAAGGGATTGTTGACTTGGCACTATTTAAGCCCACACCTGGAGGCTCTTTTATAATCCTCTAAGTGAGTCTGTTATTTTTAATTCACTGGACATGTTCCAACAATTTTATTTTTCGTTGTAAGCTGAAAAAATATCAGTTGAACAATATAACTCCATCAATGCCTGACAAGGTTTTTCACCTCATATTTTCCTTACAGCTTACTGTTATAAATTTTAGATTCTTTCATAATTTTAATTAATACTTGTACTAACAAAATCCGTACTCATAGATTATTCTTTTACAAAACATACTTATATAAGAAATCGATCCTATGAGCCTATAGGTGTAATTAATATACGACAAAAATATCAAAATAAAAACTTTTTTTTTTCCTCTACATCACTTCCATTTGTTTTTTAAAGTTTGATTCAAATGGGACCATTACTAATTGGAGGTAACCTAGTTTATAATCTGCTAGGTAACGTAAGGCAATGTCTGGTGCTTTTTGCCATCAATTATTAATT
>NW_027109728.1:37305-41759 GCF_000696795.3 Halyomorpha halys
TCATAGCCACAAGTTTCTATACATCAAGTTTACTCTACGTCACGAAACCTACCCAGGTTATACAATCACTCGAAACCGCAAACAAATACATACACATATAAATATATGTAATAATATCACCCCAATTTTTAATTAATTTAATAAAAATAATGTATAATTGCTTGTCTAAATTGATGAGTCTGCCAAGTATAGGTAGGGGTAATAAAATAAAAATGCAGCAGTTATAAAACATTAAAAAAAATAATTTTCAGTCGAAGCTCTATATCTTCAAAACTACTAACAACACTGAAAAATCTAAGAGAACACCATTTAAAGTAGAGTAAATTTTCAGCAATATAACCCCAAATAGAGCCATTTAGGCTCAATAGTTCAGGAGATATAGCTTTTTCAAAAGTAACATTTCATAAAAAATACTACTTCTACAAAGATAAGCGTTATAAACGACTTTATAGTACATTAAACAAGCTTTAATTTGAGTATTAATAAAAATTTATAAGTCGAATGGTTTTTGAGATATAGATTTGTCAAAATAAATTCACTACCCTCTGATTTTGCAGTGCATTTTTTATACAATTTTTAAAAATCTATATCTATATAATAGAGCTATTATGGCTCATATCTTAGCAAATATACTGCTTTGATGTTTCTTAAGTTTTATCGTATTGTTGGTAGTTAAAAAATGTAGATCTTCAAATGAAAATTTTTTTTTAAAGTTAAGAAACAGCCGTCATTTGTTTATTCCCCCAACTATATTTAGCAGACTCATCAATTTTGACCAGTAATTATACATAGTTTTCATATAAGTAATATTAAATTAGGAGAATAATGCCTTCATTCTCCTCTTGGGCTGTTACACAAACACTTTGGACAAATTTTTGACTAAGGCCAACACTTGAATAAAAAACGTAAAACGCTACATTACTGACAGACTCTCACATTAGATGCAATACAGACGTTCCTAATTACCCCTCAGGAGAAAGCTAACTTGCATTATTATTAACTCAAACTTATATAGACTTCATGTGCCAAATTTATGGATCTAATAAGAAGACAAACATTCAGAAAAAGCAAAATTTAAATCACACAGTTTTATGGATGTGAGTATTATTTTTTTCTATATTTTATATTATCTAAAATTTTTTATTCTTTCCACAAGGATCTGAAACGTTCCACAAAATGTATAAATTACGAATTATTCTAAAAATTAATACACCAAACGTGAACGGATTTCCGTGAAAACTAAAAAAAATACTTGAGTATCAACATTACTGCACTGTATCTTTGCTAATATTGGTCTAATTTAAACTTTTGTTGTTTTGTACAGATTTTAAATGTCTCTACATTTCTGTTATAAATTACATTAAAAATAGTGGATAAATAATCTCTATAAACGGTAGGTCTGTCAAAACTGCTCATTAAAAAATTTGCGATATTTCAATATTCTTCTTAGTTTTGGTATTTAGTAATGAAAGTTAAAAAAAAAAAAAAATCATGAGAAAAAAGATGTATCTCTGCTGATACTGATACGCTTTCGATGTTGTTTTTATAGTTTAGACATATGTTTCCACTAAGTAGACATTTTTGAGTTAAGTGCAAATTAAGTTTTAATTTCTACAAAACTTTTTTCTTGTTTTTTTTCGTGGATTTGTAGAATATATAGAAATAAGGGGGACTTTAAGTATAAAACTTTAAGCAAGTTTCTTCAAAAAGTCATTTAGGTCCAACACTATAGAGAAAATACGATTTTGACTATTAAACAACTGGAACCAGTTTTGGAATTAGGGGCAAAAAAAACATGAAAGAAGCAAACAGAAAACGATCATTATTTTCATTATATATTATATATTTGATTATTACATTTTTATTTTACTCAAGGGACTCTAAAATGGATAGATAAGTTTAAAACTGCCCGATTATGATACTCTTCCTTCCAAAGTGGTAAGGAAAGTAAAATAATAATAATAATAAAGTATATATAATAAAAAATAAAAATCATAATATTATAAGTGAACCATCCCTGTTCCCAAGATACTTTCCTGAACGAACTCAAGACATCCTATGTTTATTATACTATTATGATAAGCGAAAAAAAATACATCTATCAGCCTCCATTTGCATGGGCTTATTCCTTCTCCTTTATTAACATTTCTACCTTGAGAGAATTTAGAAGAAGGTAGGGCATCAGGAATTCCGAGGACAAAACTTCGGCACAAGACCTTCAGAGGCCTCTCTCCTCTGTCAAGAATCAGTCCTGTCTTGTTTAGCTTCTTTATATTCTACGCACGCATCGGCTCTACTTTTCCCATCTTCGCACATCCTAGCCTCCTTAAGTTACAGCCGTCCAGAACTTTCGAAGGATATGAAAAAGCTCTTTTCTCTACACTATAAACATGTTAATCGTTTTTAAAACTATATATATAATTTAATTATATCTGTAATTCTATTACGATGGATTTCAGGTTCTTTTATAAGATTTCCATTAAGAGGTCTCTTCAGTGTACCTAAGATCAGATAGATTCTGAATTGAACATACAGAAGACGTCCTGCGCAATTCACAAGCATATTTCCAAAGAAATTCCAGATACTTCACGCTAGATATACCAATCACTAAATATTAACAACTAGACATTAATGATTACTACTATTAAATATTAATCAATCGGATTAAGATAAGAATCTTTTGAAACACATTAAGCTAAATATTTTTTTATATAAACTGTATAATAATAAAAACTTATCCCAGTTTTATTCTATACACATACACTGCACGCTTCTGTATCCAATGTCTCAATATTATATTATATTTGAATTATACAACAATTATAAAATATTTTCAAATATACAACTCTTGGAAGAGTAGTAATTTATTTAAAATTCTGTTTTTTCATGTAGATATTTTTTTCCTTCACTGATTTTGTATTCTTCAGTTCATTATTTTCTGATCTATCATAAATATGCAAAACTAATTTTTTCCTGTATTAAATTGGAAGTTGCCGTAACTTAAAGGAAAAATACGGAGAGATTATGAAGCAATGCTGACTAGGCGTGAAGATACAGTTTTGCAGAACTGTTGGGTCTTGCGGGTCGTGTCGACCCATTGCCCCTTAATGTTTTGGTTTTTATTCAGGTATGCTGGTTTAAATTTTAAATAAAAATGCCTAAAATAAGTTATAAATCAGTAATATTAGTTGCTACCGGTAAATAAATATTTATTATCATTTATAAAATTTGTATACGTTAAAAATATTTTTTTAAACTGTCCTTTTTTGATAACGAGTTAAACAACGGTTTCTTTAAAATTAAGAAACAAATAATTTTATTGGAAAAATCTATAAAATTTTAATAAGATAAATTATTTAAAAAGTAATATGGAATGAAATAAGATAATTATAACATGCCTTCGGAGATTTCGTTGAATTGTTTTGTTGAATCTGCTATACGGATAGATATTTCTTTCCATGGCATTACAGAAGAGGTTACTGGTACCAAAAGGAAGTTTTGAGGAATAAATATACGAAAATATTTCGGATTGTATCTTAACGAGTTACAATAGTGCACTATGCTATGATGCAATATAATTACCTATTTATTAAAACTAGTAATATGAAAGAGACAACTTTTAATACATAACCATAGTGAGTAAATACTAAAATACTAAATAGGAATAAATTTTTTTTTGTTCTTATTGTTTTAGTTTTGTATTCATTTTCTAGTTTTTTAAACTTTTTTTTTATTTTTTAGAATATTATTAATTTTTTCTTTACACATTTTACTTATATATCTCATCTATTTCTCTCTCAGTATAATAAATAGTAAAGATTTTAATTATAGAAAACATACACATAATTAAAGACAATTTTTCCATCCTACCATACCCTTAAAAACTCATGATTAGAGTGTTCCTTATTTGGCCTAGAAAATATTTATTAATAAAGAATAGAGTTGACTTTCAAAAAATTTACTTATGTTGATCAAAATTATAAGATTAGCTAAAACTAGGAATCGGCGTAAATTGTAAAAATATATAGTAAAACTTTTTAATAAAACCCACTGCAAAACATTAAAATTGCTTCATAAAATGAATGGCCATGACTTACATAAGGATATTTTCGTATTTGACCTAATTTATATCTTTGAGGAGAGCTTGTGAACTAATTTATGAAAGAAATTTAATTGTGTAGCACCCCCTCTCATAAGGTAAATTGTGTATGAGATATGCGGCCCCTCTAAAGGGCCTCTGCATAACATGTACCCAACTTCATTGCTGCATGAACAATAATAATAATTTATAGGAATGTCCCTTTGTTGGATTAGTAAATTAAAACAACACCCAAAATGCGGATTTCTTCAAGCATTGAGTAAACGTTATAAAATTTCTATTTATACATTCCGATTAAATTCTGATCTGTTCCTCATTATTTTTAATCTAATCCTCAGTTGTGGGCAATAGGTAA
>NW_027109728.1:41809-46331 GCF_000696795.3 Halyomorpha halys
TACCGTAATGAAGAAGATTTATATGGAATTTTGAGATTTTGGTTTGTATGAGGTCAAGGACGAAAAGGTTATGAAGGTCAGTGTTCTGTTGGAAACGCAATAGGGTGCATAGACTATAGTTCTAGGGATTTTGGATTGAAAGGATACGTTTGATGTTCGACGGCTTAGCTGTTCCCCAAAGTTCAAGTCTAAAGGTCCAGATAGGTCGGAGTGAAGTCATACAAAGAAATTTTTATTGAGAGATGAGAGGTCCTGCTGAGCAGTCAGCATAGTTGAGTTCTTGTTTTTTAATTTTAGTATGTTGTTTCCAGATAAATCTTTTGTCTAAGTTGAATCCAAGATATCGTACTGTGTCGGATCTGGGTAAAGAAATGTTAATTAAAAAGAACAGGCTTTAGGTGTATTATAAGTTTGCATTTTTCTATCGGAATTTCTATTACCTATGAAAGAGGAGGTAGATTGAATTATATTGTTAAGTATTGCACAACTACTGCAGTCTAGGTACCAAAGTATGGAGAAAATTTATATTTATTAGACTATAAGTTAATTGAGTGTTCACTATAAATGTATAAAATTATATTAAAGTTATTGATATGTACATAGTTTATAGTGTGTAGGCTGGGGAGCTTATTAACAGACTATATTCTTACTAGTGTTATTTAATTTTGAATTAGGGGATCTATCCTGGTGGATGATGAATGCCGTGTTTGGTATTCTGTTTGATGGTCATGGATTGAGTTCTATTTGCTTATTCTCTTCTCCGCTTCCCCAGTGGGCCGGCAGTTCCCTGAGGTTTTCTACTTCACCTTGTTCATTTCATCCAAGATGAATTAATTAAAAGTAAAAAACAATTTTGGAGATGGCCTCAAATTCTTGCTGAAAAATAGTGATTTATTTGTTGGGATTCAGAGGCAATGATGGTTGGTCCCTCTGGTTTCTTTACAAGTCCAATAGAGAGCAGAAGCATAGCTTGAAGGAAATTACTATACAGTTCAAAATTAGATACAATTAATAGTGGGATTTTTTTTAAAAATTTATTTATTGATATTTACAACCGTACATAAATACATCAAGTAAATTTGAGGAAATCATAATAGTATGATACAAGCATGTAGAGAAACAACCCAATGGTAGCTCTCTAAAACATATAAGGTATCGAGGCCATTCTCTTTTCAGACGCCTCAGTGGATTGTCCGAAATAAATAAGAGGAAGCAAGATTAGAAACTAATGGGTTTGAGTGGTTAGGGAGTTTGTAATGGAAGGATTGATATCTGGTTCGGGCTAGATCGGTTACAAATGGCACATTAAGATCTTTGTGGATGATTTTATTTGTGACAAAGTAGAGAGAATTTAGGATTTTAAGAAGGATTTTGGATTGTAAGGAATTCGAAGGTTTAGTGGAGCCCCAAAGTTCAACGCCAATTAAGACACCATTCTTCGAGGGCTGTGATATGGGATTGAAAAACAGTGGGAATTGATACAGTACTATGACATAAAAATAGTTTATATCATTATTTACAATATACAAGAGATATGGTCTTGAATCACCTCAACTTGCACAAGTACTCCACACTTAGGTAACGATCCCCATCAAAGTAGTTACAGACAAGGCGGATAGAGGACGTGCGGGTAGATATGATTAATGAGTCAGGAGGGGGGGATTATAGCACAACTTTTTGATCGATTCCTCGTTGCTATTAGTGAGTGCTATTAGATTTGAGCCTCTCTCAGCGCTGTGTCATCAACAGCTTGCCAAACTTGCATTGCCACATCGATCGAAAGATAATTAACACCCATATCGAGAATATTGTAAACTGGATACGTATAGATAAACGATACAGGAATCTCCGAGTTACACTAGCGAGTCAGGCGAGGATTCTTCAGCTCAAATAGAGGAATGTTACTATAAAAGATGTTGGAATTTTTTTTTTTTTAATAATAATTTATTTATTGTTATTTACAACTCTATACACATATATACAACAAGTAAATTTGTAAAATGCTGTAGGTGACATAGTGACATGCTACAAACAATCTACCCACTGATAGAACCCCAATAACATTTCTAGAGGAGAAGATCTCGAGGCCATCTTCTTTTCAGACGCCTAGGAGGATTATTAGGTAATGAAGGAGAAGCCAGGTTAGAAACAAGTGGATTTGGGTGGTTGGGAAGTTTTCCATGGAAGGAATGGTATCTGTTTTTGGCCAAATCGGCAACATATGGGACATTGAGGTCATGATGGATGACTTGATTTGTGACAAAGTAAGGAGCATTAAGGATTTTACGAAGGATTTTGGACTGTAAGGATTGGATTCGGTAGGTATTAATAAGCTGTAGGAGGAAGATTTGTTTTATCGACGGGATGGAAACGTTTTTTTTATTTGCCGTTCTATCTACACGCTCCCCAACTGAGGTACAAAAGATTTATTCTAATTGTTATCAAACTTATTTACCCTAAGTGTGTAAGTCGAGATTAATTCCGAGGGTCAGCCATGACATAAAGGGTCAACCCTCTCAGATCGGATTCGAACCGGCAACCGTTTGACATGGTAGTGCTTGAAGTTTGTGGCTCAACACGCTCGGCTACCATGGCCTAAACCATTGAGTTTTGTTAAATTAATATCTTGTTTACCCACTCACACACCTTCTTCAAAATGACACACAAAATTGTTTGCTGTATATTTACTTTTCTAAGATTATTATTAGGTTGCCAAAGGGACATTCGAATTTACTTTTAAAAACGTGGGTTCTAATCCGATATTCCATTTTATGCTGAGATATGTTAATTTTTTTTTTTATTGTAGAGACTAAGATTATATTTCAAAATATTTTACAAAATTTAATACATTTTGAGTTAATCGAAATGAAGTTTTCTTTTATATGCATTTTATTTTTTCTCTCCATTTTCTTAGAATTTATTTTATTTATGAACAACCGCTTTAAAAAGAAATCTGTGCATGTTAAGCCGCAAACTGATTTTTTTTTTGGCGGATTCGACCCGAATGGACTTTCTCAAAGACATATAAATAAAATATTCAATTGCTACAACCGATCTCTTGATGCATTCTAAATCCGTTGAATAGGAATTAGAAGGTGAATTAAGTTTTCACATTAAATCACACAATATTGTAAGATCCATGGATTAAATTCAATAATTATATGCAATAAACTAAACCCAAGGGATAGATGCACTTACTGTCAAAAAAATACAAGATATAGTAAATTGTTCATAAACATGACCAGTATTATGTAATTGAATATTTTGTTTGTATGATTTTTTTAAGGTTGCAGACCACAAATCTTTACAAATCAGTGTACACAGATTAAATTAGATAAGTTTTAGTTTGCATATTCGAAGATCAATACTTATATTTATATATTATGACTATTTAAGTTGAAAAATAAATAATAATAAATTGAAATGCAATAATGAAGATGAAATTCCAAATTACATAAGTTTATATTCAACAAATTAGCAATACAATGAACACAACCTTCAACAATTCAGATCTAACAATAGGTATGTTTTTTTAGTTTCTCGAAACTCTGTTTCTGAAAATGTTAATACAGGTGAGCTCTATTGTAATTTTTCTTTATGTTAGCAATGTAACTTGATCAAGGATCATTTCATGATACAGCTAGGAATTGTACTGTTGACTCAATCCCTTTAAAATTTAAAAGTAATATGATTTCGATTTGTTTACCAAGATAAATAAAATAACTGTAAGAATGCATATTGATTAATAATATGATTCCAATGGAGTTGATTACTTAAATCAGTTTTCCTGCATCGCGGTCTAAAGTTCTAAATTTTGACACAAAAATCTGGAACTTTCAAATTTTAAATATTGTCTCAAACTAATTTTTTTACATATTTACATACAGATTTAGAAATATTTTTTGGTGTTTAGTGTGTTTGGTGATTAAAGTGAGAAAGTAGCTTATAATTATTTTTTATAATGACTATTTACATTTCATTGTATTTTTGTTTTATAAGTATAATATAAGTAATAATATACTATTATTATTATTATCATATTAAATATTCTGGAATTGTTTACAAGTTCTTCCTCCAACAAAACCCTTATGAGATCAATATTGACTGAGAGAGGCAACCTATTTACATACCCTTTAGGTATACTCAATGGTGTTTTTTTAGAAGGATTTTCTTATTTCTTTTAAGTACTCTTATTTGCAATCGATTCTCGCAGTAATGAAATTTTGAGTATAAATTATGTTAAGAGGGATAAAAACAGAAAGGCGGGGAGAATAGAAGACCGCGTAGGGAACAACCCCAACTCTCTTTACTTAAGAAGGAGGGAGTAAAAGAAAAGTTGAAGTTTCACGATTTATGATTTATAGTCCCAACTCCCAGACCCTTATTCTATAGCCTCTCAAAACGGTTGTAGTCTCTGTGAATTATTTAATATTGGAAAATTAAAAATTAAAATTAAATTATGGTCAAATAATTCAATTTGGACAATAGTAACTATTCTTAACTGCATGGTCATAACTAGAGT
>NW_027109728.1:46381-49322 GCF_000696795.3 Halyomorpha halys
CAAGAAAAACCTAAAAACATGCAGTTTAAATCAAAAACGTGCAAAATCATGCAGTATATACTCAGAATGTGCATAAAACACCCAAATCCCGTAACAGTCCATTTTATTGTAATAATAATACTCAAAAGGCAGACCTAACTTTTTTTTCACTTATTTTGTTATCATTTAATTTGTAAATCCGTTGTAAATGAGAATATAATATCATACAATAAGAAAAAAGAAACGTTTTTTTGCTAATGTTATTTATTTGCTAGATGAAATTTCAGGGAAATTTAAAAAGATAATTTTGCTGAGCAGAATATATCTTAATATTACTTTCTACATACCTGGCAAACTATTTTATTGTAAACGATTGGAGAAGATGGTCGGGGTGCGATCAGCAAAGAACAACATAAATTAAAAAAATATTTATAATAAACATTTAGATCATAGTGACTATTCTTAAATTTTAAAATAGATATAATGACTATATTTTTTTTTAATAATTTATTTATTGATATTTACAACTGTATACATATATGAACATCAAGTAAATATGCTATAAGTGGTATTATGACATGATAGAAACATGTGGAGAATCTACCTATTGATAGAACTCCAAAAACATTTTTAAAGGAGAAGATCTCGAGGCCATCTTCTTTTCAGACGCCTAGGAGGATTATTAGGTAGTGAAGGAGAAGCCAGGTTAGAAACGAGTTGGTTTGGGTGGTTGGGAAGTTTATTATGGAAGAATTGGTATCTGGTTCTGGCAAAATCGGCTACATAGGGGACATTGAGTTCCTGATGAATGATTTGATTTGTGACAAAGTAAGGAGCATTAAGGATTTTACGAAGGATTTTGGACTGTAAGGATTGGATTCGAGAGGAATTAGATGGTTTAGTGGAGCCCCAAAGCTCAACTCCGTATGTCCAGATAGGCCTTATAATAGTCATGTAGATCAGTCATTTGTAATGGATTGGAAGTTTGTACCGTTTGTCTAGTAAATGTTGTAATAGTCGGAATCGACGAGCAGTTTCCTGTCTTTTCAGTCTTGTATGAGGATTCCATGTCAGTCGTTTGTTCAGATTTAGTCCTAAGTAACGGACCTGTTCGACAGGAATGAGTGGGGTATTATTAAAAAAGACTGTAGGGCAAGACGAAGGTTTACGAGACTATAACTTTAATATAAATATCTTTTTGTTTATTTATGCTGTTCTTTTCTGATCGCACCTTCCGACCATCTTCACCAATCAGTAATCTACGGTCAACTATCTACACCTCACTTTTATTGTAAACCTTGGTTAAAGTACACAATAAGTACATGTACAATGCGTGATAGTAAGGTAGATCAAAATATGCTTTATTTAATGGAAAGGAGTTTTGTTTTAAAGTAACACAACAAAAAAATTTTTTGTGGAAATGTCGGCAGGAAAAAATGTAATCGATATTTTAATTGGTAGATGTTGGAATAAGTTATTTTGATGCTTTGAACTATTAAATAAAATATAATTAAATAAAAATAGTTCGAAGTTTAGGGGGTTCAAAACTCCTTTACAGACGGTATTCAATCATTCCACTGTTGTGTATTTGAAAAATATAATATAGAATATATAAATATTAAAATGAAGAAACTATGTCTATTTTATACTCTTGTATTTGAGACAATTTCTCTTTTTCTTTTGTGTATAGCATAGTACCGGATTCTCATCATAGTTATCCATTTTTTTAAACACGTTTCTAATTTACAAACTAAAAAAGGGAAGGATGTTAGGAACATATATTTAAAATATTCATATAAAATATGCCTTATATTCTATTCAGTTGATAAAATATTCATGTATTTAGATGAAGACATTAAGGGGAGCGAAGAGCGGATGGAAGGGGGTTCCAGACAAAGAACACAAGTAGAGCTATGTGATTCAGTTCGCTTTCATCTCCATCACTAACTTCCTATATTATTTATATACAAATTAGTATATCATAAATTCCATAATCGATATTGGTCATGAGATATAATTAATTTTCCAATTTAACACAATAGTTAGAAGAATAGAACAGAATAGCATTAAAAAATGTGTTTTTTATACATTCGATTTTATATTATACAAATGTGCAATAAAGATATGTTTACTGTTTGACGGGGAAGAAATAAAAAAGTGATTAATAAAAAATAAGTTTCTATAAAAAACTATATATTATTTAATGACACAGTACTATATACATCAAAATTGTGTATTTAAAAATAGTGATTATTATAAGTAAATATGTGCTGTTGATAAAAATATATTATTATCAAAAAAGTGATACAATATTTAATATTTGTGTTAGGTACTGTAAAAAGGTTTTCATGGCATGTTGCAATTCCTAGGTTATTAATATTATCTTTGTAGTAAAAAAGAAACAACTGATTGAAATTATTCTAATAACCTTATTACAAAAAGAGAATAAAATTTAAGGAGTAAAAAATAGTTACTGTCAATTGATTATTCACTAAAAAAAAAAAAATGTCTTGTTATGTTTTTACATCGTTCGATTCCCCAAGACACAGTCACCACATCGATGATTTTCATCCATTCCTTCATCATTGTATACTTATGAGATTTCATGTTTAATTTCAGTTGTATTTTATGAGAAGATTTAGAATGTGATAAAAAAAAATTAATAAAATTTATTAATCTGATTCGCATTAATATTAGCACATCTGGCAAACATTTGTTTTTTACAATGTAGAAACAGTGCCCCACGGTGTCACTCTTGTTAAGTTTGTATTATGCATATCCCTGTTTCATACAAATTATGAGTATTTCAACTAACATATCAAAATGTATAATAAAAGAAAAGAACTGTTCCCTTAAAACAACATAAAAAAAAGCTTTAAGGTGTATCAATAAAGTTTTTTTTTTTATAAACTAGGTATGTTTTAAATAACTATTCTTAACTGCATGGTCATAACTAGAGTCT
>NW_027109728.1:49396-58091 GCF_000696795.3 Halyomorpha halys
TATTAAAAGTATTTATCTTTGTAATGATGTTTTTGGTTTGTATATCTTTATTGAAACTGACAATAAATTCAATAAACTAGCAATAAATTCAGGAAATTTGATGTGTCTATAATGGAGTGATACAGGCGTGTAATGAAACTACACTCTAATAATATGTTTACATTAGAAGGTCTCGTGGCCATCTTCTTTTCAGGTGCCTCGGAGGATTGTCAGGAAGGTTAGAAACAAGTGGGTTTGGATTGTTATGGAATTTTGTCATGATTAAAAAAAAGAAAGTGGTATAGCATGGAAATTATGATTATAACGAAAGAGTGTAATAAAAACTTGGAAATTAAGTTTCTAAAAACGGTTTAAAACTTTATTCACCATTATAATCTCTTTATGCAACCAATATAATTCTTTCCGAAGGTTGAAACAGCATTGGCTCCGAGACCTTTTGTGAATTGCTGTTGGAATTCTGGCTGCGGCTAATTTCTCCACCCAAGTGTTTTAGGTATTTTAGGCCACTTGCCTTCAATCCAGTGACGCGGATGGGAGAGAAGCACTAGGATCTTTTTGAGCTATGATTTACTTCCCAAATGAGTGCGCCAAAACTTGGTTCAGAGCTCCTAAGGCTGAATGCGAATATTGTTTATGGGTGTAAATGTGTATCCATTTAATTTTCTTTATCTGCTTTATCAATTATTTTGTTATTATTTCATCAGTTTTTTTGTTTATTTATATTTTTCAGATTTATATTTTTATTTTATGTAACTTTTTTCTTATTTACTTTGTTTTATTTTAAAATAATTAATTTTTTTGAATTATGTAAGTACTATTTCTCTTTTACATTTTATTTCTCTTTTTTTCTTGTTTGTTTCTTCTTTTTCTATACCTATTGTATAAATGAATACTGGAACTCCTTTACATATAGCTCTTGATTTTGGCAGATTATATTCATTATCATTAAAATAATATTTGTAAAATAAATAGGTTCAAGATAATGATATTTTTATGGATAATAATATTTGATACGATATAAAATGCCTACATAAACACCTGTTTAAGGTTGAGATAAGAATGGAGGCCCTATATGCAGTGTAATCTGTGCCAACGTTAGTAGGTTGGGCGTCCGCCAGCTGGCTGCCTGGCATGTCCGTATCTTCCCCCTCCAAGCAGATGTCGCAATATCTGAACACCCATTATCTCCTCCAATTATTATATCTTATATGGTAATCCTGTACATAGTTCCTTTGGTACATAAACTCCTTTTCGATAGGCAACAAAATTTGGCCAAGAAGAGGACTGAAAATAAAAACATATCTATTCATTACTTTGATAGTGACACATCTGACAAAACTAAAAGCTTTGATTCTTTTTATAATTGAAATATTATTTAGAAATCCAAAAATAGTGCCATACACTAGGACTCAGATGCCTATAACGATAGTTTGCTGCGTAATGTAAAAAAAAAATGCAAATTAATACAAGTTAATTTTTTTTTAGTTTTTTTTTTTTTAGATTATTTCTTAAACCGCGTTTTAGAATTTAAACGAGGATGGCAATGTATTGAGTTCCAAGGAGACCTTAGTATAAAACCATCGAAATAAAAACTATCCAATAATCTGGGCCTTTTGGTATAATGATTGCGAAATACTTTTAAAATAAAATAGCAGATGGTATCTACAATTACAATTATCCCATACTAATTAATGATTAAACAAATATCTTCGGTTATACGATCCTTACATATTATTTTTCTAGCTTGTTTTAGTCGGTATGCCATATTCCGCTTATTTATTAATCAAAACTAATGAAGGAGCTATTAATTAAAATATATTATACAATTTTGTATTTTTTTGTTACTAATTGATTCTTTTTCTTTTCAGGTAAGTAGCAGAGTGTAATGCAACAGACCGTGAGTAATGGACTTAGTGTTTGTATGTATAAGTCAAATGGTTGGTTGCTTATCATTCATATTGATCTATAGTGAGTGCACTTCATGTAATGATTGTAATATTGATGAATTAATTTTTAAAAAAAAACTTTTTAAAAAATGTTAAAAATGACCAATCAAAAGACTTGTGAAATTGTTCTTTTGTTTTTATTGAATTAAAACTAAAATAAAAGCGTGAAGTCAATAAATTATGAAAATGCTAATTAGATTAGGAGTATCACCATTTTACCTTAATTTATGAGAAAATATTAAAACAGGAATCAAACTCGTATTAACTCTAAGCGTTCTTGAACGTTATGTTTCATTAAAAAAATCGTTTAAATGCGCTCAGTTTAGTATTATTTGGTGAATATAAATAGATGAGAAGTGGTAAAGTGATAACGGGGCTGAAGATAGGCTAAGCCCGCACGGCAGGACTGCAGATCTCGAGCTGTATCGTTCAGCGCCTTCCTTCAAGATAACTAGCATGATAGGTAATTACAAGAGATATTGTAAAGAAATAGCAATTATTTCATACAAAAAAATACAAAATTTTGTATAAAACACCTATATCCTACAAATATCAACCATTATGTTTAACTTATAATATTAAGAAATGAAATACTCAGCTAGCTCTTGTTCAAATCAAAATAAATCCTCTAAAAATAACAAAAAAGTAAATTAAAAAAATAAAGAGGAATTTGCTACGACTACAAATAAAATCAGAAGGAATAAATCAGGACTGCAGATTAAAAGCCAATTTAAAAACAATACCAATGAATGTTTTAATAAAGTAGCTTTTTTCTAAGATGAAAGTTTGTCGCTAATGTTTAAAACTTTACACTTTTTATCTCTGTTTATAAATCCAGTATATATTAATAATATTTAAAAGAGATTTCCTATTTAATGTAAATTTAAATATAATTTTAATATAATCTATTAAAATAGAATTTTATTATAATTAATTAAAATATAGATTTAATATTATTAATTAAGCTATGATTTTAATATGTTAATTATAAGTTTAAGGTTCGGTGGGGTTTAAAAAAATGCGATTCTCCATCACCTATCTTATTTAATTTACCATTCGTTATTGTAAGTATGATGCACACCAAAAAGGGTTTACCATTAGGTAGTAAAATACCTGTGCTTGGAATCTTCTCTACACTGACGATTTGGTATTATTGGTTGGTTGAGGAAACCATAGGCTAAAGCTTCGATAAAATCTAGTCAAGAACTACGAACTATATACGGTAAAACAAAATGCATGGTTAGGAATAGAAACGGCAGCAATTTCGGTGGTATAGATTTAGGAATAAATACATTTGAACAGTTAGAGAGGTTTAAGTATTTAGAGTATAGGGTAACTAGAAAAAAAATAAATTGTTAAGGAAATAAAGCAGAGGTTAAAGGCGAGAATTGCTTGTTATTTTTTAATTTCGAAATTATTTACCTCCCGAAAAAAAATGAAATTGATATTTTAAATGGCAAATTTTTGAATAAGTTATTTTTATGTTTTGAACTATTAATAAAATATAATTAAATAAGAACAGTGCGATTTGGGATAAAAAAAATCATATAAAATGGTCCCAGCAGATAGTATTCAATCATGCCAGTGTTGTGTATTTGCACAATATAATATAAAATATATATATATAAATGAAGAACCTATTTCTATTCTATTCTCTTGTAGATAAAAAAAATTCTGTTTTGTTTTTATGTATAGCATACTGCCGGATTTTTATCATGGTTATCTAGTTTTATTCGACACATTTCTAGTTTACTAACTACAAAAGAAAGGATATTAGGAGCATAAATTTAAAATATACCTTATATTCCATTATTATAAAATAATATACATAGATATATAATATATATCAGATAGAGGGGTGTAAGTGTTTAGGGTATAGGGTAACTGGAAAAACCAAAATTGATAAGGAAATAAAGGAGAAGTTTAAGGCGAGAAAAGCTTGTTATTTTTTAATTTCAAAATTGCTTAGCTCGGCCTCCCTTACAAAATTTCAATAGTTAGAATTTACAAAACCATTTTCCTTCCAATTGTTCATTACGAATGTGAAACCTGTCCTCTCACTAACAGAGAAAATATAGTATTGCATAATAAATTAGGATCGAAATAGAATAACTTAATCGAAAAATTTAGATTAGCAACAACGCTTAATTGCGAGAAATGTACCTGGTAAATATAATTCAGGTAATCATAAACTAAATTTTCAATAAACACAGACGAGGGGTAGACCGAAGCGTAGGTAGGAGAATTATATCAAAACTGACAAGGTAGATGTAGGTTTAGACGGGTGATAATGTACATCTGTGTGTAGACAGCGACTGAAGAAATCGGTATTCAACATTTGGGTTTGCAAAGCCTTTATTATTATATAATTAATATTATTGTCCAAATATATAATATTATAAGGATAGCTTTCACTTCATAAATTTTTCGAAAATCATTCGAAGTATGATGAAACAATTTACTGCCTCTCTGAAACTTCATGGGGAAGGTCGGGAGGGGGGGGAGAGGGGAGGAGGGGAGGGATCGAATTGCCGACACTGTAGCCTGCTGCTGCGGATGCTGACAATCAGTAATGTTTAGGACTAATGTCATTGGAGGCAGGGCCTAGTCAGCACAATGCTACAATAGTACCGCCTCTACATTATTTATTCATCAGCTTTCATCCAGGAGGCCTTGGGCATTAAGTCCTTAAACCCTAAAGCCAGCTGGAAATCTCAGTAAATTGAGAGATCTTTGTGTGCTTAGAGAGCATCCATTTTACTGTAATTTACGGATTGGAGGCGTAGTTGGCTCTGCAAAAAAAATCACATCAATACAAATACAAAATACTTTTTTACTAATAATTTTTATATTTTTACATTTTTTTTTTAAATCTTTAATTTATTTGCATCACAGCACTATTTTGAATTCTATTTTAACGAATATATTTTAGACCAGAAACTTTTCTCGTTAGCGACAAAGTTGTTTCTGCCTTTTTTTTGCCCTCATTTCCTGACTACTAATGGAATTCAACGAGTTCAATAATATTTGAACTTTCCATCTTTAGAACTCTCCTTTGTATTTTCCTTTTTTTTTTAAATAATTAATTTTACTAATTGATAAATATTACAATCAGCCACAACTTGGGACAATGAATAATATAACAAAAAATATTATTCACATTTACACTACTATGTCCAATATTTACACTCTCGACCTAAGGATCCCCGAGTCAACTCTATTCCCTGCACATGAGGGTATTTAATAATATATAATAAATTTATATTATGATTTTAAGTATATTTTCCAATACAATTGGTTGTTTTTATTTATTTTTTTGTTGTAATATTTTGCACAACATTTTAAACTCTTATAAATTAGTATAACTATTATCATTCATATTTTATCATCGAATTTTAACTTACTTTCAATAATTTGTTTAAGCTGAATTATTTTTCAAAATATCAAAATCCGATGACAATGAAATATTATGGTTTGATAATGAATATTTGAAGGACACACTTTTTTTTAACATTCTGCTGAAGGTTTACTTGGGGAGTGTTATTCAATAGTTTTAGAATGTAGGGCTCATCCGATATTAAGGACAAAATAAGGACAAACGACAGAAGCTGTAAGAAAAAATTCATGAGTGGACACAGCAGATATTTAGTTTCCAAAAATGTGTAAGGACTATTTTCAACATTTGACAAAATACTCGCATATAACACGCTTCGTATCTTGACAGTTTCTAGTTGTGCACCATTTTTTTTCAGAATCTACGTAGTTCTTAACAACTATTGATCCTAAACACACTTCTCCCTCCCAAACTTCTTTAAAAAGTTAAAAAAAAAAAATTAAGGCTCCTTATCTTCTGTTAACTGTTGCATTATTGCCTGGAACAAAATTTATATTCCTTATCTCCATCTTGAAAAAAACTAAAATACAAATTTCTATAGCAACATAAAAATAAACATTTTTTGTTCATAATATCCTCATCCTTAATAGCGATCACTTCAACTAGAGCGACTATTATATTATAGGTAATTTATTATAATTGGTTAGCAGCACCAGTTATTATTTATTTCGATTATATTAATATTTTATTCATTTTTTTCTGTTATACTTATTTTTATTATAATATTTATATATAGTATAAATGAATGATTACAGTCCTGATGCCTTAGGTTTTGTCTCTTTCCGTTATTCAGAACGGACCCATGATTTCTCCTTATGCTATTTCTATTAGAGGAATGGTGTTGGCCGGAGGGGGGGGGGCATTAATAAAGCAGTCCAGGAGAGGCCCCCCTACGAACCCATATAGTCCATTCATAGCCAGCTTCCTGTCCATCTATCTTCCCTTCCCTATATTTTCCCAAGATAAATAGGCAGGGCTTTATTCCTCTTCGCCCTTCGCAACCAACGGCTTTTCCTTTTGGCTAAATATTTCCTTTAAATGTAGCGAGTTTAGTTAACTTCCAGAAGTTATAATTTCTTTTCAATTCAACTTATGAAGTAAAAGGAACTGCTTACTGTTAAAAACTTTACTTTCAAATCAAATCTGTATCAATGCATATATGTTCCAGCCGGTGAGTTATTTAAAAAACTCCTTCTGGGAAATGGCCCGAAAGGTGTGGTGGAAGTGGTGGTAAGGTGTAGTAATACACAGTGGCACTTTCGCTAGGCCTGATATTAGCATTGATTTTTTGTCGAAGAGGACCCTCGTCCAACTCCTCTTCAGCTCTTTACCGACATTAGATAAGATAACCTAGTAATTTGTCATTACATCGTTCATAATTGGTCTGTCTGTATTGTTTTAAAGTTTTCATCAGTATTTAAAGGAATGTTAAAGATATAACAAGCTTTGTCAATACGAGTCTGTTTATGTGTCCCAAATCTTTTTTAGTAAGTATCGAAAGATGTCCTAGTAATTTATTTAGGGTTTTTCTTTTTACCTACTATGTGGACCCCACGTTATTCCATGAGTCGTAAAGACTAAGGTAGTAAACTGACACTGACAATGTGTGGGATTTTTGTTCAAATTGTAAAACTGGAGGAAACTTCACGCCAAAGAGTAGAGCTGATACGATGTGATTAATTGTGCTTTAGTGTGTTTTTCAGAGTTATTAAACTTATTATATAAAATATTATAGGGTACTCAAAACAAATGATAGATGTTTGTGCTTTGTCATGATTGCCGTGAGACTTGCATAAATGATAGAAATGTCGTATGTGTATGTAATGTAGTGGAGCGATTACTGAACCTTGGTGTATTCCTGCTGAGATTTGATTATTTATAGCTCTTACCAGTAAAGGATAAAGAAAAATCTCTCGGAAAGAACAGATTTAATAATAAGAATATATGTCATTATATTTTTTTTGTAAGGATGGTTTTGAATAATTAAAAAAAAACAATATAGAAAGAATAGTAAACTAACCTCAGGTATTTTTTATACTTAAGATTTATTAAAACCATCTACTTCTCAAAAAAAAAAATTTTAGAAATCTATGAAATAAAATCTATTCTAAAAAAAGGTACTCCCTTTTTCAGTTTGCAAAAGACTGCTTCCAGATTAAACTAAACTTGAAATAGACAGGGAGTAAGCGAATCTAAGTTAGTCTAAGTAGGGCAAATAAAATTAATAGTTGTGAGAGTTGGTAGGGTGGAACCAGTTAACCAATCCATTACTACATTATGTGTTAGCCACTGCAGATAATAGCAGTCGGTGCCCATTAGCTCGCTTCCAGTTGGCTGACTGGATGCTCAAATCACATATTAAAATCAGCTAAATGATGGGTTAAAACCTTTAAAAACTAATTAAAAATAAAATTTCCAAAACATTCCAGCTTGAGTCAATAAACTATATATTTTTCTCTCTTGTATTGTGCAACTCTAAAGAATTTTATCATTTTAATTTAAATTTTAAATAAAGGTTGTATTTATTTACATACAAAACCCCATAATATATGTATGTAATTATTCTACTAATTCCACCGTTCCCATTTAAGTGAGATTGTGCACAGTATCCGCCTATAACTCAATATGCACAGCAGGATACAACCCTGAGGGACACCTGCAAATATTGGTTTAATCGATAAGTTCCCTGAGCTTTGTCGAATAGAACAGAAGCGGTCATAAAGAAATAATTCTAGAACTAAATAGTAGGTGCTTCGAAGAATGGGCTTCAGTTTAAAAAGAAGGTGCCATACCCTATCAAACGCCAGATTTACATCCAAAAATGCTCCAAAAGCGTATTGTTTTAGTTCAAGAGCAGAGGAAATAAAGCTCGTGATCCTGTGTAGTTGTGTTGTGAAATGTAATGTGCGGAATACCAATTAGTGGTCGAGCAATATGTTTTCGTCAGTTAGTATCGAATAATTATTACGTTCGTGTAATAATTTTTCAAAAATTTTGGAACAGACTGAAAAAAAAATAATAGGTCTGTAGGAATCCACTGCTCTATGTTTGTCTTTGTTAGGTTTATGGATCATTAAAATCGTGGAGTATTTCAATTGTATAGGGAATTTAAAATTAAATCAGATTCGGATCGCCCTGTTGTAAGAATCGCTTTGAATGTTTTCACAAAATTTTATTATTGTATGATTTTCCAAATATCTGTCAAAGTTAGTTAGTTTGAATTTTCGTATTTCTCTTTTGAAGTCATTGCAAGCAAAAAAAGATTAATTTAAAAGAAAAAAAAATACCTAACTGACATTTTATCTCAACCTGGCTCCTCTTCCATGCTGACCACTAAACCATAATACATATTTAT
>NW_027109728.1:59802-61026 GCF_000696795.3 Halyomorpha halys
TATAGGTCGATAGCATTGGCAACCAGCCACCCAACTTCTGAGGCTCCCTGCCATCGAATTTTTTCCTGTCACCTGAATTTTTTTGAAAATTATGATACATATGGGAGAGCTCTCTGAGGTGGATAAAATATTGTAATACAATAAAAATTAAAAACGAAAAAAATTGAATTTTTTAATTTCAATTTTCGAATATACATACAATGAGCATTCTTATTCAATTATTTCTTCTAAAAAGATGAGAATAAATATAAAAAAAATATTATCAATTTAAAACAATTTTGATCCTTTTTTTCCTCTCAACTAAGGTAAGGTTCTGTTTTTAAGTTGTAAATGATGGTCCTTATGTAACCGATCAAGCCGGAACTCGATATCATTCCTTCTATTATAAACTCCCTAACCACCCAAACCCACTACTTTCTAAACTTGTTTCTTCTTCCATTCCTGGCAATCCTCCGAGGTGCCTGAAAAGAAGATGGCCTCGTGACCTTATATTGTAAAATGTTTTTAGAGGTCTACAACTGAATAGTTTCTCTACATGCTGTATCATATCATTATGTCATTATGATCAAATTTACTGGTTGTATTTTTTATACAGTTGTAAATATCAATAAACAAAAAAAAAGTTTTAAATGTAAGTGAAGGTAGGAAAGTGTTTTAAATCTAAGATATAAATTAAAAAAAAAAGTTCTATGTGACAAGGAGAATTAGCCAGCAATTTTTAAGATTTAGAAAAGAAATGACATCAATATTTAAAGTTCCTTGAGAATGGCCTGAGGGCCGAAACGTGGGAGAAATTTTAAAGAATAAAAGTTGAGAGGAAAAAAGGATTAAAATTGTTTTTAATTGATAATAAACTAAACCACTCTCAAATAAGCATATAAAAAAATGAATATAAGAAAATATTTAATTGAGTGTATTCCTTTCATTTATTTAATATTACCTAGTTTTTATCCTCATTTAAAAATATAGGATTAGGGAACTAACTTTCTTATCATACATAAGAACGTCACAGCAGTGTCAAGTTAATCTGCAATTAAAAGGGAATAGGAAAGTGACATAACAGGGTAAATTGACTGAAGTAAACGACCTGGGAAGAATAGCCTGCAATAATTTTTTAAATTACTAGATCTGAGTTCGATTTTATATTTGAGCTTATCCTTGAGGATGGCTGTGTTGGGAAGAAAGTTGGACTTTTAAAGACATAATAAAGAGTCTTCTGAATCT
>NW_027109728.1:62406-65965 GCF_000696795.3 Halyomorpha halys
ACTCCTATTGGTCAGAGAGAGGGAGAGAGATAGAGTATATTATCCACTCCGAAAGTTCCGAGAGATGATGTTTTTCAAATTGAAATTATTCAAATGTTGGTGGGCCCACGTCTATACGGCGCTCTAATAACGATTCACTCAGGAAGGGTCTGGTGACGATTTATGACTAACAACACTAATTCCTAGCATGTCGTATTGTTGCTAGGTAACGTAATCCGTTCTACCCGTTATTCAAGCATATCAAATAATAAATAAAGCTTCTTTTAATATAAAAACTGTTCTATAGCCCCTCCCTATTCCTAGTACGCTCACGGCAGACTCATGCCATCATCGATGACACCGCCTTCAGCGGACCCGGCAACTTATCTTATAATGCCACAATGGCAATCCAAGATCTTAATAACCTGTATATATACACTTATTTCACTGTATATATTTAATTTATTGTTTTAATTTTCTAGGAGGTCAGAAAAAAAAAAAAAAAAAAAACTATTCAAACGAAAAGTGCCATAAAGAAATCAAAATGTAATTAAATGAAAAAAAAAACAGGGCAGTTAACAAATATTTACAAATTAATATTAAAGATTAGCAACAATATTTAATCGTATTTTACTAGAATGCACTGTTGTTTTTTTGTTTTTTTTTAATAACCTTCTTTTTCTTTTTTTTAACCAAACTGCCTATGATAATACTTCCAACCATTTGGGACATTGTGGATTCTCCCCCCTTCCGGGCCATTGAGCGGGCATTCGATGGCCGACCAAAGGGAAGATCCGGGACTAAGCCTGGAGGATTCCCCGATCTTGAGAGTAATCAAGCGGAATTTCAGTGTCGGGTGGGACCGGCTATGCTCTATTGCTCCCGATTCTTTTCTTGTCCCCTTCGACATTTCCTTCATTTCGGTTCGCTGATTGGATTTCGGAGTAGAAATAAAAACCTTTCAATCCCTTCCGATTTAGTCATATAAAATATTATAGTAGAAATTATGGGTTAAGTATTATTCAGTTTTATAAAAATATATCTATGTAGTCCTAAAAATTTCTTATTAACGAATTTTAAATTTCCAATGTATCAAAGTTCAATGTCTACCATCTGGAACAATATTAATTTTAATTTCACAGCCTGACATTAATTATTTGGAAAAATGGCTATACTGTTCAGCTCTGATATAATATAGTCAAATTAATCTATATTTTTCACTATTTTCTATAAATACAAATTCATGTATTTGCAAATTATTTTATACTACTGTCATTAACTTATCAATACTAATATTGAATATCATATCGGGCCTTGGTACAATAGCTAACAATTTTTTTAACAATTAGTGTGAGGCTGTGAAATTAAAATTAAGCCTGCCCTTGATAATGACCCGGTTGGCCGAAACGTTGGGTATTTAAAGTGTAATAATAAAGAATACTTGAGACTATATGGATATATTTTTTTATTTCTGAATAATACAACCAGCCCCGAATAAGATATCATATATATTTTTATAGGCTCGTTGCAGGTTTCATAATAAGGTGTTTTTTTATGGGATCGGGTGATAAGCCCTACGCCCAATCACCAACCTGGAGAACTGGAAGCTATCTCAGACGCAGGAATCGAACCTCACCGTATTGGCCTTCACTAATAAATTTGTAAGTCAATAAATTATAAATAAATGCTTAACCTTTATTACCTACCTGCAAGCGTCTCACTCACTCTGCCATCCTAGCCCCACATATTACGTATATATATAATTTTTACTAATGGTGAATTTAAATTTTATATAATGATTTTTAAAACTCTGTAGCAATTGAAACTGATGTTTAATAAAATTATATGATATTCAATAACAAAAGAAACCCCCTAACAAAATATTGATATGTTATTTTAAAGCTGTTAAATACAGACGATGTATTCAACTATAATTATACATTATTTCATTTCATGAACTAATCTGATTTGAAAAATTAACTTTGTGAAAGATAGGCCATTTTAAGGTCTTTCCCTAAAACCCTCCTCTCCCACCCTCCCCTGAGAATATTAAAATGAGGAAAATACCTAAGATATATTAAATACAACTTAATTAAATACTGTTAAAACGAGTTTAAATAAAATTGTAAAAGCATTTTTCAAGAGAATATTAAAGAACTGAAAAATGAATGGTATAAAGTGGCAATTCATCCATTATAATGCAAAAGTTGCTTTAACATCCTAGGCAAATATCAACCTTGAATACCTTTTAGGGCAGATTTTAGGCTTTATGACATGATTTTGTGACCCTTAAGAACGGAAAAGTAACAATATAATAAAAAAACCTGCAAACGTGCCTGGAATCGTTGCCATGGCTACTTTATACCCCTGGAAGCTAATTTACAAACAATATAGGCTTTTAAAAATGATTTACGACCAGTAGGAAATATAACTATACAGGGTGTTTCAAGATTAAGTATCCTAACGGAAAATATAAATTAAACATTTATTTATTTCGGTAATTTTCAAATATAAATATTAATAAAAAGTGTTTTACAGTTATACCTAAAAACAAGAAAAAATATAGGAAGAAGATAGTTGACCGTGTGAATTAGTTTGTAGGAAAATAGTCAAGATGGCGGCAATAAAAGGTATCAAATTAGTAGAAGAAAACTATTTATTGTTACTTCATGTCTTGCCCGACGAACAATAAATAGTTTTCTTTTATTATTTTGATACTTTTATTAACGCCACCCGGACTTTCTTAATATTTGTTAAATTAATACATTTTTTTCACTTCTAGCTGCCCACGTCTTGCTGGGTGCACGCAGGTTTCAGTTCAAGTCACTTAGTCAGTTATAATTTGCTAGTTCTGTTAATAAACATAACAAATAGCTCAAATGACTGATTCAAATGAGAGAGGATCACTCACAAGGACGTCTTGCGTTGAAAAAATCACCCTTTTGATATAAAAATATGAAAAAAAATGATCTTTAAAAAAAAAATATTAAACAGTTAAAAAGTCATTTGAATATTTTTATGTTCTACTAACTATGATTTAGATTCAATAGGCAGTGATTGGATATTAATCATTCATTCTTCTTGTGCTTTGAAGCTTATACTATTCCTTCTTAATAAGATTCAATTTTCTCTCGACAATAGAGATCCACCTTAATGCCTCCCTCTATAAAGGAACCTTTCCTTTCTCAAAATTGATGAAGTCCGCCTCACATACTAAAGATCCTTTTGGGAACGAACTTTTCTTTTTAGCTTTTTGTTAAGTTGAAAGAGTCAGTACTTAACCGATCATATTATACTATATTGGAACGAATTATCTCCAGAAATAATAAAAAATTATCTGTTATTACAGATCTGTTAGAAAGAAACAAAATAAGTTATAAACATTTGAAGATCCTTGTCTGAAAAACAAATAATTAATTGGATAGTTGATGGATTATTTCAACTATTGCGTTATGTTGAATACATCAAGAATCACGGTCTGAATATCCAACAAATTGCATATACTAAAATAAATATTCAGCAAGGTCTTCTTAATTCATGCAAAATTATTTTCATGAAAGGAATATGGTCCGGGTGCGGT
>NW_027109728.1:66086-74082 GCF_000696795.3 Halyomorpha halys
ATTTGCTTCTTCACTCAGCATCTCAGCTCAAGATAGGAGCTAGAAATGTTGCTTCCGTACCATAGGAACTTGAGTCCTCTATTAGGCATTCTGTTTCATTCATATAAAATTACAAATTAAATTGCAGTTCTCGGAATATAATTTTTAAATTTTTATGGGTTTAGATCATAATCTTTTAGATTATTTTGAGTTGATGAAGGACAGGTTTAGGTAGATCGAAACTATCAGATCTTTTGGTTAAAAGAGGTAGGTACTAATGCAGCAATTGGAAATTCGTACCAGGTTTTTAAAAATATAATCACATTACAAGCTTATAAGTTATAAATAACAAGAAATTCCCAGACGAGATGCGTGCTATAAAGCAAACTAGCCTGAATCAAACGAAAAATGGAACTTTCCCTCTTCTCCTACACCAACCTCGATTCCCTGGATATAACATATTCCTAAAAAACTCCCTCGTTATAACTGCTCTTTCGATATAATGGTTCCTTTGTTACATTGTGTATTGATATTACGAACTGGAATACAACATCTCCCTTGATATAAGTATAAAATTATGTTGTTGTAAATAAATTCTTGTTCTAACAAACTTCGATAAGGACACTCTTGATATTACAAATCCCTTAATATAACAAACTCCCGGATACAATGGATCTTTATATAAGACCCCCTCCATTATTTGGAGACCTAATGGATATTTTTTTTTAATTGATAATCAAATCAGTCTCAAACAAGAATTCCAATTATTTATCAATTAATTCTATATTTAATTCTTTTCCTCATTTAATTTTTTAGGATTTTTTTTATTCTAAAGTATCTCGTGGCAATTATAAATCCCTTAAAACTATTTGTTACATACGTATTACGCTTATCCTTATTAATTAACGACCATATTGTCGTTAATTAATAAGGATAAGCGTTTAAAATAGGGACAATTTGCGGCGAAGAAAGTTAAGGTATCTTGTCTGCTTCATTATTGCAGCATTTCGAATATAGCTTGGGGAGGCAAATTTAATTGCGTTATGGCCCTTCCTGTAGATTGTCTGTGAATAACCCTTCTGTATTTCAACTCCCTTGATATGATTATAAAGAATCCCTTGATAAAAATACCTCGAAGAAAAAAATTCTTGTTATAACAAACCTCGATAAGGACACTTTAGATAATACAAATCCTTCAGTATAACAGATTCCTGGAAACAATGAACCTTGATATAAGGCCCCCTCGATATAAAGAACCTCAATCGTTCCATTTCTTAGACCTGAAATTATAAAATCGTCAACAAATGCCAAAATTTTAAGTTTCACTCCTAACGCACCACACTCCCAGCCATACTTTTTTTTTAAAATATAACTTTGTAATTTTTAAAAATTTCAGACGTATTTTTTACGCCTTTGAGAAATTTTCAATTTAAATAAATTACTTTAGATAGGAAGGCAATAATGTTGTAGCAATCTATTTGCCAGCCGTGATAAATGGGTGCTTGATCAATCATGGAAACCAACATTGGAAATCACTCGAGTCGAAAAATAGAAAGAAAATCAGGAGTGATACCCCTTCGGCGGTAAATGAGTTATAGAGGAGGTTGGTATAGCCTCTGGTATCCTGCTCTGGTCTGATTGATGGATCGCATTCTCATTTCTATATTCCACTGAAATATAATAACTCTCTCTCTCTCTAAAATATTAGAGATAGATTTATCAAATTGAGAGGTCAGCGGTAATAAAGAGGTAGCCCAATTCTACAAAATTTTGATAACTAAAAATTCATCTTTTCAAATAATTTTTTTACGAAATAAATCATTTGTGATAAGTCAAAATCAATATAATAGTGTTAAGAAATCAGAGAGGCCTATCTGAAAAGTCTTTTTCATTTCTTAGAGTGGAGGAAGAAGCTTTTAGCTACCTCCTTTTTTTCAACAAACACTCATAAGTTTTTTTTTTGTTTTTTTTAATGATATTCGTTTATTTATTGATAGATATTACAATCTGCCACACATTTGTGGGCAATAGGAAATAGTGATGAATGATCTCATACATACTACAATAAAATTAAATAAATTAATAAAACAAAACTGTCTTAAAATACATACAAACAGAAGAATAAACAAAATGAACATAATCAAACTATGAAAAATAAATAAATAAAATAACATAATGATAAAATAATGTAGTCTCTAGTCACATTTACACTCTAATATACAATATTTACACAATATTGAGGATCCCTGAGCCCACTCTATCCCCCATGTCTGAGGGGTAGAACAGAGCTCAAAAGATCACAGCGCATCCCTCTCGCCGCATCACTGGTACTCATAAGTTAAAGATATAATAAATATAGGCAGAACTAATACTTAAAAAAATATATAATTATTTATTAAATAAATCAACACTTGTATCCTTTTTTGTCTCAACACTTTTTATTTTTCAACAGTCCAAACGTTTCGGCCATTTTAGCCATCCTCAAGGACATCTTCAATTATAATTTCTTCCTCACATTAAATTTAGAGTTACTTTTGTAGGCTATTCTGCCCAGGTCATTCATTAGTTATTAGCTAAAAGCCTATTTTTTAAATTTTTTTTTAAAATTATTTATTAATGTAATTTACAACTGTACAAAATAATACAATAGGTAAATATGCAGTATGTTTCATATACGCTTGAAAATCTTGGGAACGAACCACCCATTGGTGGTACTTTTTAAATTTAAAATCATAAATATTTAATTGTTCTTATATAAGATTATCCACACAAATTCACTACCATATAACAAACCATTTATTCACTACCAATATAAATGGTTTGTTGTATGGTAGTGAATTTGTGTGGATAATCTTATATAAGAGCAATTAAATATTTATGATTTTAAATTTTAAAAAATAGGCTATTAACTTATTATTAATGAATGACCTGGGCAAAATAGCCTGCAAAAGTAACTCAAAATTTAATGTGAGGAAGAAATTATAATTGAAGATGTTCTTGAGGTTAGCCATCCATGGCCGAAACGTTGGACTGATGAAAAATAAAATTTTGAGACAAAAATGGATACAAGTTTTTATTTATTTAATAAATAATTACCTTGTCTCAAGAAATTTAAATAATACAATTATATAATTATTATTACAAATTATTATACGCTCTAAGCAATGAACAATAATATCATTTATAATAGACAGAAGAGCCCGAAACGTTGTTCAGGAGTAAAGAAGGAATAAAGAAGTGAAAAAAGACTGAAAATTAATTTTCTGAAAATAAATATAATAAAGTTTTAACTAACTAACCCTTTGGAATTTAGTTGTAACAGTACAGCTAATTATTTTATATTTAATCTATATTAGATATTTTAATTAACTGTTGTTCCATTAACTGTAATTTAGGTCCAAAATAGTAAGGCAGTGAGAAAGCGCGAACCTGGCCCTGAAATATGATTGCAATCAGTTGGAAATATATCTTTCACATGGAACGGTAGAAATATCGTTCAAGCCCTAACTGTAGTAGCTAGAGTGGAATTAGTATTTAATGAATATTTACCTTACACGACAGAGGTGACAGTACATGTACACTATGGTGGCAGCTACCAACCTCTAATGATCACAGCTCATTATACTAGACATCAAAATCCTACGCAGGCTTGCATTATCAGTGTCAATCAAAGTCACCTTCAGAGCCCACATCACATGATTAAAGACTAAATATCATATTTATGATTATAATTAATAATTTGAAAAACAGAGACCAAATTTTCAGAAAAGAGCAATAAAAATCAAGGCCAAAATATAATGATTCAAAGCACTCCAAAACAACATGGAATTAGAATGTAGTGGACTATTATGCAAACAACTAAAAAAATAAGAGTATGATATTTAAATGTGAAATTAATTTATTATCTCAAACCAAGAGCTAATAAAATAATAATTAGTAGTAAAACATAAATAAGTAAAAAAAAAAACAATAAATAGAGAATGTATTTGTATCCATAAAAGACTCAAAATGTATAAATCTGTAAATAAATCACTCAACTATTGCAAAAATCAATATTATTTATCAATCATAATAAAATTTATCCATTAAGTCTCAACCTTTCATCACAGCTACAATGTTGTCAACAAATTGCAGGATATTCTACTTTTGTCAGATTATATTTTTGTTTATTAAGCTATTTTGTAAAAGAAATTTATAAAGTTATCTTAGAAATTGTAAATGAAATAATATTAGATAAGTGAATTAATTAGATAAGCGATAGGTGAATAAACTAAAACACAATCTGACAAAGACCCTGCAATTTGTTGACAACAGTGTAGTTATAATATTTAGAATAAGTTATCCTTGAAGATGTCCGGAAGGGCCAACACGTAGGAGAGGAATAATAAGAAAATAAAAAGATTTTTTATTATAATTGATTAACAAAAAAGATTCAAACAAGAAGTTTAATTATATATAGATAAATACTATATTTTTTAATAATTTTCCTAATATAATGTTTTATGATTTGCTTTTTATTTAAAGTATCCCGTGAAAATTATAAATCCCTACCAAAATATTTGTTACATGCAATTTGGAGGGTAATTTATAAGAATAAGTGTTAAAATAGTGAATATTTGTGGCCGAAGGAGGTAAGGAATCAATGGTATCTACTCGTTACCTAGTTGGAATTAGGCTTGGAGAAGCGAATTATATTTCGTTGTGGCCCCTGGAATATACTGTGGGTCAAAATAGGAAAGAAGAGAGTTATTAAAAAAACAAAGTTACAAAAATAATTCCGATATTAATTGGTAGATGAGGAGTACAGCCCCCCTTCTTTACTTTTGAATTAATATAAATTTAATACGCTAATAGTTAAAGGATAAATTTTATAGATTTAGGATAACTAACTAAATTTTAAGGATAAAGATTTTTTAACGTAATTTAATGTTCAGACAGAAATATTTTTCAATAAGTTGGTTCACTTCTCCTTTAGACAGACCATCTAATCAGAAAATGGTCCACCGTTGCTACCTCCATTTGGTAGTAAATGGTTTAGATATCTTCTCAGCCTGTACACATTGTACCCATTTCCTCTCCAGTAAAACTCGAGTACCTTGAGAGCTTGTTTGGTGCCATAAACATTAGTATGAAATTAATGATATAAAACATCAGATATTGTTTTATTTAATCTTCTGTTCCACGCTTTTTTTTTTAATTCTAGCCACTTTTTAAGCATTTCTTTATTTAACTAACTTAAGTCTAATTTGCTCATTTTAAGTGAACATTTGAAAGTGATATAGGACCTTTGCTAACAGGGGGTTTTAATGGGGCGGGTTTGCCGGTGGAGGATTGCCTTCTAATATTTTTGTGTTATGATCTCCTCTAGTGAAATCCTACAAAGGTAGGATAAGTAAGGTACCATGTAGGGTGGGAGTGGCGGGTTTTACGCCTTTTTTTTAAATTTTAGCCATTTTATTAATAATGCTCATTTACATAAAACGAGAAGAGGAGACATATTAAGTCTCTTCTTCCCGTTTTAAGTAAATGATTCAAAAGTGAAGTAGAACCGTCGCTAACTAGGGGTGTTAGTGGGGAGGTTTTATCTGGAAGGATTGCCTTTTCAGTGCAAGGTTTCAATATATGTTTTATACATTACAATATATGTTTTTATATATGTATTCTAGGCAGGAACATTGTTTGTATTCGTTTTTTGTGCTCCAAGGAACCATACAATAAGTAATAGCTACTGAAAATTGTTCGAAATATTTGCCTTTTAGAGTAGTAATAAACCTCACCAAATTATTTTTTTTACTCTAATGAAGTAGGATACTTATTACATCTTTTTCTCTGTGATTAGAATAGCCATCCAACTCAGGAATTTTTTTTTTCGTGAACGTTCCTTTTGTGTTATCGCATAAATTGTAGATTGTAATCAGTTAATCAGACACATCTATTCTCGTGTTTATCATTTACATGAAACAATCATGTATAATCAGAATTACAACCGCGGGGCCTTGCTATTATTCAATACGGTTAGATGAGATATAGTCCATTAAGAGGCAGGTGAAATAATTTTATAGAAGGTTGGGGGGGGACGAGTTGGGAGCCATTAAAGATTCATCAGAGCGAGAGGAATGTTAATTAATTCCGCTGCAAGCGACATCTATCGGCTTTGCCGGCAGCTAATTATCTTTGCCTCATCCCATCTACAAAATTGTCAGAACTGATCATCGTATATTAACTTACAGTGCACATTATGATTATTATGACTATTATAGTCAGGTCAAGGTAAACATTCCTATTTGTTGTCTATTATTAAACATTCCATAGTCACTTTGAATGCTTAAAAATTGACAGCGGTAATGCCGTACAATTCATAAATAATTATTATAATTAAGTGATAATAGACATTTTGTTAGTTCATAAATTCCCAGAATTAGTTTAGCTAACATAAATGTTAAGCACCACACTTGTCTGATGTCTAAAGTGAAATTAAGTGCTATTTTTGAAGCATGCAAATTGTACATGCCTGCTAACTCGAATACTTTACATTTTAAAATGCAAGATTTGATAGTTAAATATGAAACAGTATGTTTTTCTACCTTGGGTATGATTTTTTTTCTTCCTACTTATTTCTGACATACGCAGGATTATCTACAGGTTACTACCCTATTCTAACGGTGGTGGGGATCAAGTTTTCATTTCGTGGAACCACTATCCTCGAGTAAATTACCCACACCCAGTCTCAAAAAAGTAGTTAACTGGGGGAAACCTAGCGATTGAACGGGATTTTTGACCAAAACACCTCCATGTACAATCGTTGCTCTGAAAGTAGTGCTCTTTTTTAAGTACTGAACGTAAGATAGTCCTAGGGTAAGATCCAAGAATAAGTACATATTTTAGGAGAAGTTTTGAATATGAATTATAAAGGTGTATATTATTCAAAGTTAAAGTAGTATGCCATTTAAAAGCCATTTCTTTCAAATCTTGCGGCCCATTGATTTTTTTAAAAAGTTCATTTATTTTCTTTAAAAAAAAAACCTTATTTTATGTTAAAAAATTATTAATTTTTTACCTATTGAACTATTTTGGGTACACTCCCTCGGAATAAAAAAAAAAACCCTAATTTTTGCCAACATTTTTTTAATCAGTGATAAATACCTTCGCAGCAATTCCCAACAAAACACAAAATACATTTACAAAACAATTTTGAGCACTTTTTTAATTACAATAAATTAGATTAAAAATTATGTTCTAACACAAAGAAGGCAATCCTCCCTGTCCGGAACCGCCCCATCAAGCGGTCCGACCTCACTTTTGAAATATTTGCTTCAAACGGCAAAATGAAACTTTAAGATAGTTAGATATTGCTGGATTAAATTATCTTAAACTCTTCTCTTCTCGTTTTATGAAAATATTTTAAAAGTGGGATCTTAGTGGGGCGGGTTTGGCCGGGAATGATTGCTCTTTACGTCTGATATTTTCAGACACAATTTTTCTGAACCATGCCAAATCAACGTTTTGTGATACAATTATATATAAAATATGTTGATTCGCGTTTAACTAGCGTCAGTTTTAGCTGTTATAGAACAATACGTTCAAAAGATTCCGAGAAAATGTATTTAGAAACCCATCTTTTCTTAAGAACTAGAAATTAACGTTTTGTCAATTTATTTCGGTATATTTTATTAAAGCTGCTATTCCTACGAAAATAATAGTTATAAAAATATTTTTTTTCGGCCAAGACTCCCATTGGAGTCCTATACACAGCATAACATGATTAGAGGTTAAAGTTCTTGATTTGGTGGGACCCCCACTCAATAAAAAAAGTCAACATTCCAGGCCGAATTCGAACCGGCACTGGCAATAGACATCAAATTGATAAGACTGTGTCTTAACCACTGAGCTGAGGACGATAAATATTTTTATGACATATTTAACTAGCTTTAATTGTTCACTAATAGATATCTGTAAGTCTTATAGTTCCAGAGTGGCAGTTTTAGAAACAATGTGAACTTAATATAATAATGCTAGA
>NW_027109728.1:74719-77267 GCF_000696795.3 Halyomorpha halys
ACGAGGCCCCATATTGGCGACGCTTCATTCTAAATTTATGTCGACAGGAGGCTACTATTTCATAACGGCATTACCCTAAATGGGTTTTGGGTTCTGGCTAAGTTATCTCAAATATATTGGCCATTTGATAGAATTGTGTAATTCGAATGAACGTCCGATATTTTTTAAAACTTTCCTTTTAATTTATTTATTTTTGTTTAATTTGTATATATATTATATGTATACGGACATAAACTACTTCGCTGTGGAAATTAAACACATATCAATAATTAATTGAGTGTTGGACAAATAATAACAAAGAAAAAATAGTGAAAGTTTTAAATAAAAAAAAATTGAAAATAGTTCAATGATAAATAATATATTTCATAAAGTATTTTAGCAAATGAATCTGTGTATTGCTTAGAAAAAAATCAAATATAAAAAAATAAAAGAAAGAGTTGTGTCTACTGTAATTTTTTAAAAGCAAAAAAAAACCATAGATTGTTTTATTTTCAAAACAATAAAATGGCTTGAGATAAAAAATATGGCAAGTAACATGATATAAAGATTGAATTAGAGCAGTTTAAAAACATTATACAATCCTTATGTAAAGTTCATGGTATTTATTATACATAAATATTTTGATATCTTTTATAAACTTATTTATCACGTGTTAAACAAACACAAAATAATAGGTTTTAGAAGAACAAAGGAGAATTTTGCACAACATTGTAATTGTATTGGAAATTGTAGTTTATTGCTTTTTTGCCTGTAAAAATTCAATTAAATTGTATCTTTATTTCCATGGGAGTGGGGTGGCGTAGTGGGCAAGGCAATCTACTACTAACTTCAAGGACCCGGGTGAAATTCTGGCATTGGCGTATAATTATTTACTACACTGCTGTAGATGAGTCAACCCTGTGGGTTCTGCAGTCCTCCGGGATCCACTTAGCGTCATAAGGTGGGCATCCTAAATTGGGGAAATGTGTGACAGTTGAGTGTATATAAATATAAATCATATTTATATCATTATCATCGTATATATAAATCATCTCATTGTAGATCCGTTGTTCAAGAAACAGTACTTCCTAGCTAAAGTACTAATCACTTCTTGGGTTGTAGTGGTACGGTTTTCGTTTTTATTCACACAATTTGCATTATAGCCTTTTAAATCCGTTATCGTATATTTTTAATCCATTTGTATATATATCTTTCCTATTTATCTTCGTTACACACTTAACAGTAGTTTAAAATTTGATTATAAGTAATTAATATCTTTTAGTTTTATTTATCTTTCCTATTTATCTTCGTTACACACTTAACAGTAGTTTAAAATTTGATTATAAGTAATTAATATCTTTTAGTTTTATTTATTTTTCAGTTAAAAGTTAAATTTTTAGTTTATTAATTTTAATTAATAGTCTTTTTAATAAACCAAAAAAAAGTTTTGTGTTTTATATTAAAAAAATGGGATGAATAAAAATAATGTACTCCCCACCGTTGTTTTTCTCTGAGACCACTGGTCTTATTTTTTGAGAATTGGTACTTGAATTGCAGGTTGATACTAGGAGCTTGGCGTAGCCAAAATTCTAAGTGCAATTCTAACAAAATAGCGACCGATTACTTGATTTATTCACCATTATCTCGATAATTTTAAAAAATAAATATAAATAAAAAGTGGTTTTCAGTTATACCTAAAAGCAAGAATAATTAATATAAAAATTATAATAAAGTAGATCATTTGTGTCACAGTTTTTTATTAATTTATTTAACACCATCAACGTTTTTGCCAACCAGACTTTTATCAAGGACGATAACAAAATTCAAATTCACCACCTCTCATTGAATTTTTGTAAACACTATTATACCTGTCTTATTAAAGAAAGTAACTTGATCCTTCACATACAGTGTACAATTTAAATAAAACCTTAAAATACCAATGGTAGAAAAAGGATACTAACCTCAACTAACATTCCATGTGCCAATTTCCTTTTTTCCTTTTTATGGAAGATACGGGAAAAAAAATTAAATTTTTACTTATATCCTTCATTATTATTATTATTATTATTCATTAATACTGTCATAGACTTGGAAATTAGAACATACTAACATTATAATTCTTAAACAATATATATAAAAAATAAAATAAAAAAATCATTTTTGTAGTTATATTTTAAGTCCTCTGAGATTGACAAGATTCATTTCTCGGGACCACAGTGAAGTAAATTATGACCGATCCAGGTATGATTCGAACCCACAACTATCTTAACTAAGTGCTCAGAGATCCTCGCCATAACTGCCTTCATTTTTTTATCTTGGTGTAATGATATTAAAATATTTTTAACAATCTTATTGATGAATAATTACAAACCATTGTGTAATAATTTGCAGTTCTTCCTTTATCTGTTGATCTTATATTTAACACAATAGCATATCTTGAAATTCTATGGCATTAATGCATGTTGTCTGCAATTTCTAAAATGTTTACAAATTACTGCTAAATAAAAAAGTCACTTTTATTTCTTGATGTTTCGAATATTTGTTTATTATAATTATTTTAAATGTTTTT
>NW_027109728.1:78140-104591 GCF_000696795.3 Halyomorpha halys
ACTGCATTCCACAATTTTCCCTCTGCTCTGCTGCCGGGAGGCACTTCAGATTGTCTCTACCCCCTCATTTTTTCACTAATAAAAGGAAGAAAAAAAATTACAGCCTATAGAAAAAGGCTCTCACATGCCTTCAGTTTCTTCGTCTTCTACCAAAAGTCACTAGAGGAGATAAACGTTTTTTTTAGCCACATGGGGAGGGATGTGACGGCCGTGCGGGTTGGGATGCAAGTTCCAGTGAGCTCGGTTCGGAACGTTGTGTGTTCGATTTCCACCTGGAGCAGTTAACTTTCCGGGGCACTTTCCGGCGGTTCCGAAAAATGAATCTTGATACTCCCACTTTTGTTAGTACAACGCAGGTAGTCGCCAAGGGTTGGGAATAAGGACCACTAGGCCCACCTGCCGGACCAGTACCAGTAGCCACAAGGGAAGCAAATAGTGCCTACATTATGGGAGCTCCCCATTCCAGACTTTCGGTTACATGAAACACATAGAAGAACTAAAAGTAGCACCTAAGCAGAAACTACATCTCTGACAAAAATAAACATAAAAATGATCAAGAATGTTAGATTTTTTTTAAAAAACTTAGTGCAGAATTAAGTGAAGTGAATTTAAAAAAAAAAATCTATTCATAGAATTATAAGTTTTTAATTTTCCCTTGTTTATTTTTTTATTTTTAGCTAGTTTCTTTTTTTTATACTTGTTAATGTAAATTTAATTTTTTTGTTTATAAGTTAAATTTAATCTAATTTAATAAGTCACTATTGTATTAATTAATATATTATCTGAATTTTGTTCACATATAAATTGTTGACAAATCTTTATTTGATTCACAAATTATGTGAAATAAATATATAATCTTAAATAGTCCATAATCACACTGAATATTTTCAATTTTGATTTTTATTAATAACTGCAGCTCAGTGTTGATAAAAGCAAGATAACATAATATGACACGACTTCAATGAAAAGTCGTGTTGACAAGTTCATTCGAAGAAAAAAAAATAAATAGGACCAATATTAGATTAACCTCAAAATATAGGTATAATCAAAACTTAGCTTGTCAAATTCCAAAAGCAATGAGGCCTTTTCGAAATACAGCTGAAGCAAACTACAATATCAGATATTTATTAATTTTCGTGCCGGGCAGCAATCAAGTATTTTCAAAACGATAATGAACGATTTGTTTGAGGTAATATTTATCAATGTACCAATATCAAATTAAGTTGAATGCTTTCATCCAAAAGTAGGCACAACATTATAAAACTATCCTTGACAAGCTGGTACCAGTGTAACCAAACAAAAAAAATTTAAAAACGAATCCGAAATAATCAATCTAAAAAAACAGATTTCATATTTCAAAATACAGAATCCGTTCGAATATAAGTCGACACAAAATATTAGCCTAACCTCCAATTTATCTGGAGAGCACCATCCTATAAGAAATGACCAAAATAAAAATCATTCCAAAACAAGGTCCTAAGATTCGCAATAGCTTCACTAGGTTTAAAATAAATAGTCAATTACATCGCATGCTACCATTCAATAGAACAAATAAAACTGTTATTATGACCATTAATAATTCTCAAAAATTGTTAAGAGATATCTAAAAAAAGTGTTAATTTTTATTTCATCACTGCTTTACAAACTCGTAAATTCCTACCTCCTACATTCTTCCTCATCATCCGTTCCTTTCTCACTGATAGATTATTCCAAGTAAACTATAATCGTTCCAATTCATTCTCTTATTTTCAACCGCTGGTGTTCCTCAAGGTAGTATCCATGGTCCCATCCTCTACAAAGTCTATACAGCCAACATTATAACCAATCCAAACAGTATCTTCACCACGTGATGCCACATGTCTGATCGCAGTCAAAAATAACCCTTTGATTGCATCCCAAACTCTCCAGTTCCACATCAGAATCCTCGAAGAATGGTTCCGTAATCGGAGGATAAAAATAAATCCCTTCAAATCACCTTTACTCTTCGTCGTAAACCTGCCTACTGCCCCACAGTATCCTTTAATAATGTTGCTTTTACCCCTGTAGAACAGATCCGCTACCTTGAATTACATTTGGAGAAACTACTAACTTGACATCCTCACACAAGAACGAAAAGACAGAAAAATGCACGTCGATTTCGACCATTAAAGTACATACTAGACAAACGGCCTAAACTTCCAACACTTCATACATAAAGACCTTCATGTTTCCTATGTAACCGATCTAGCCCGAACCAGATATCACTCCTTCCATTACAAACTAACCACTCCCTAACCACTGAAACCCCCTAGTTTCTAACCTTGCATCCTCTTCCATTCCTGACAATCCTTCAAGGCGCCTGAATGGCCACGAGAGCAGCTAATGTAAAATGTCATTAGAGTGCTTCCAATGGGCAGTTTCTCTACACGCCTGTAACACTCCAATTTAACTTAGATCAGATTTACTAAATGTATTATAATGTGCAGTTGTAAATAGCAATAAATAAATATTAAAAAAACTTCCAAAACATTACAAAAGACTGATCTTCATGACTGTAATAAGGCCTATCTGTACATATGGAGTTGAGCATTGGGGCTCCACTGAACCTAATCAACAATCCTTCACAAAACCCCTCAATGCTCCTTACTTCGTCACAAATAAAATAAAAAAAGACCTTATGTTCCCTTGTAACCGATCTAGCCCGAACCAGATATCAAACCTTCCACTATAAACTCCCTAATCACTCAAACCCACTAGTTTCTAACTTTGCTTCCTCATTCATTCCTGGCAAAACTCCTAGGCGCGTGAAAATAAGATGAGAGATTGAGATCTTCTAATGTAAAAATTTTTTAACCAACTACCAGTGGGTCGTTCCTCTACATGCCTATACCATACAATTATGACCTTACTTCAAATTTACTTGATGTATTAAATTTCAATAAATAAATTTTAAGAAAAATATTAGTTTTAAAATTGTTTTTGCACAAATAAATAAAAAAAAACACTCCTCAAATCAACAGCAATTTTATAGTTATACACGTTATAAGTTTTATCGTTATGTTGAAATAGTAACGTACTACTTATATTAATTATTTATTCATTGATTAAAGAATGAGAATGACAAATGTGAAATTCAGCGAAAAATGACATTTTGCCCAGGGGAACCGTCACTTATTAAAACCAGATCATCCGTCAACTGTGAGCGTGGGATTCAGTTCATGAATAGCATCGAGATAGGAAGTTTTGTTAGCCCATTTTCCAGGGATCGCTGCATGCCACACTTAACAACACATGGCAGATTATTTATTTATTATTATTTTGTTGTGATTTCAGTTCAAAATTATGTACATAAAATATGTTCATACATGACTCATTATCTGAAGATGCGCAGATATCATTTTCTAATTCTCAATGATAAAAATTACAAATTTCGAGATGTAAAAATTCAATTCCACTTAGTTGCATAGTACCTTTATTTATTGTTTAAAGATATTATGAAAAAAATGTTAATATAAGAAACTGAAGGGAACCGCCTCAATTTACAATACTTATTTTCATTAACTCAGTAATCCCCTATGTTTATTTATAGTGTGTATAAATAACTTTATTTTTATCTATTTTAATTTATGCATAACTAATTTCTTGTATTATTTATTTTTAGATAATACGTATATATGGTATGATTGTGTACTTGCATCACTATTGCCCTTGAATGTGGCAGGATATATCATTCCAACAACAGTAAACAAATCTTTTTACTGACTGAAATAGATAATAAGGCGCATTTTTAAATTACATCCCGTGTAATAAGAGACCTAATCAGTTAGTGAATTAATACAAAGCATCAGTTTTAGATCGAAAATGATGATTTTTAAAGTTCCCTTATCTGGATGGTGGATGGGACATGGCGAGGGACTGAAAAATGACATTTTTAATTTTTTATTTACTACTTACAAATCTATTTTTGAGGTTAAACAGAGGGAACATATTTTACATTACATAGTAGAACAAGAGGAGTGGAATAGTTCTTATTTATTTCCAATGACTATCATTGACGTTAGAGATTGAAAATTGACCAGACGCATGATTTACACATTTTCAGATAATGAATCTTATACTTCTGTATAATAAAACATGTGTTTATAAAATAAATAGTCATGTCTGTGAGTTCTCACTCATTGTATCTTAAAATCGACAATTCCTTAAATGTTATTAATAATGGTTCCTTTTGTGTTGTAGTCAGTAATAACCCTGTTTTCAAAACAATCGGACTCAAAGCTGTTAATAAAAAAATATTAAAATCCAAACAAAAAATCTTCTATAAATTTATATACACTCATTTGAAATTAAATTATTTACGATAAGAAACAAAAATCATGTAAATCGGATCATAATTACCAAAGATTTGAACTTTAGATCAATGTGTGTTTTGTTAGTATTGGTAGGTTTTCACGGAAACCCATTTTATCTTAACATATAAAGAGAATCTAAAAACTCGCAGTTTCCCTTTTTCTTCCATCCAAGGGAAGCCTCTGCCACCCGATTTTATGAAGAGTTGAAGGGGCTTTACCCCCCCCCCCCTTCCATCGTAAATATTTCCTTGCATCCTTCCTCCACAACGTTATCCAATCCCGCCGACCATCGTACATCTCTGATCTCCTTCAACTTAAATCCTCAGGACAATCCGCTCACGGCCATCGGACGATTTGTCCTGATCCGTTTCTTTTCCCTATGGAATTCTATCCCCTCCTTCATTCTCTAATACCCTTCCAAACTTCAAATCCCGTATCTTCTATAGCTACCAATGGGTGGGTAGTTTCTCTACATGCCTGTATCACTCCATTATAAACTTATATAAATTTACTGGATGTATTATTATTATTATTATGTACAGTTGTATATTTCAATAAAGATATAAAAAAAAACTTGAAAAACGACAAATCCTATGAAGCTCAAATAATAATTAGCGGTTCTCCTTATGCTGTACATTTGCGATAAGGCTGGGTTAAAAATATTTAGATTCTAAGCGGTTTAAAAAAAGTGCCACTAAAATATAGTGGGTGAAGGTGATTAAAACTTCCTACTAATATTAAAACAAAATAAATTTTTTAATTTTTTAAAATAATACCATTGGTCCAAAAGAAGAAGGAGCCGTTAAAATTAGATTAGGAAGGACAGTGAGGGACAGGACTAAAGAGGTCCTAGCATTGCCTGCAATTAGTGCCTCCTCTTACCGCACGTAATTAAACCGCGCTGTCGTTGAAGGGACATTGTGAGGCCGCACATTCAGCCAACCTTCTATCCCTAATAACAGCTTTTGTATTTTTTTTTTTCTGTATATTGGTATTTATAGAGGACAGTGAGGTGTTAAGGAATTCAATTTTGGTTTACAGTAAATATAGCTCTCCTATTGGATTTTTTTTTATTATTTATTTAATGTAATTTACAACTGTACAAAATAATACAATAGGTAAATATGTTGCATGTTTCATATACACTTGAAAATCCTGGCAAGGAACCACCCATTGGTGGTACTTCAAACATTAATTTAAATTAGAAGGTCCCGTGGCCATCTTCTTTTCAGAAGCCTCGGAGGATTATCAGGGATTGTTAAGGATGAAAGATTAAGAATTAATGGGTTAGGATGGTTAAGGAGTTTGGAATGAAAAGACGCATATCTGTTTTGGTCAAATCTGCAACAAATGGGATGTTAAGGTCTTTGTGAATGAGTTTATTTGGGACGTAACAAGGAGCATCGAGGATTTTACGTAGGATTTTGGATTGTAATGATTTGATGCGGGAAAAATTTGATGGTTTGGTGGAGCCCCAGAACTCAATTCCATATGTCCAAATTGGTCTGATTGTCGTAGTGTATACTAATTTTTTGTAGTGAATGGGATTTATTTTTTCTTACCTTCTGGAATAAAGAAATAAGCATTTACAAATATATACAATAGAAAAATGATATGTACATATACCGGCTATTTCATTTTCTTGTTTTGCCGGGATGGCATTATAAGAATGACTGCCGGGTCCGCTGTGAAGGCGGTGTCAACAATGATGGCATGTTTGCCTGGATGCTCACTAGGAATAGGGAGGGGCTATTCCTGTTGGTGGATGTTGAAGTGATGACTTCAGGCTGCAGAACCAGAAGTCCCTCCCAACGCGAGGACGTCGACCAAGGGGACAATGCTTTGCCACCTCCCAGGTCTTGGTGGAGGGGCGATCTCACGGAATAGAGGGTTGGCACAGACTTTCAGCCCATCAAAGAGTGAATGGGAAGTTTAGAGCGTTTGTCAAGTAAGTATTGTAGCAATCGGAATCTATGAGCAGTTTCTTCTCGTTTCAGTCTTGTGTGTGGATTCCAATTTATTGGATTTAAATATAAATTTATGTAGTTACAAAAACACCCATTTGGTCCCTACACTTTATTATTATCTTAACACTCCAAAGTTTCTGCCATTCCGGCCATTTTCAAGGACCTATCAATATTTAAAAAAATAAATACATTCTATTCATTATAAATAAATTTTAAAAACATTGTGAAAAAATACTTTTCCTACTTTATTTAATTAATATAGGATGTGGGTGTTTTGTTGGATGTTTTGGCTATGACAGTAAAAGTAATTTTACTATCACAGCCAAAACATTGGTAATAAAAATAATTGCAGGCCATTTTGCCTTTGTCAAATTATTTATCTGCTGTCAATTTTCTTTAAAACTTCTTAATTTACGGAACATTACGCTCTCAATAAATTAATCTTCATCATAATGTCTAAAATACTATTATTCTCACATTTAATAGTTCAACAATCTCTATTTCAATTACTCAATTTAACAACACAACTGTGAGTATCCTACCTCACTATCCCAGGTTTACCTAATATCCAATGATATTTTAAATTTTATTCCAGTTTATTTATTCATCCATATTATTATTTAAAAACCTATAAATTTTAATGACATATTATTTATTTTACCAAAACAAGAAAAAACATTATGATAATAAATAACTTTGTTTAAAATAATAATATAATGCTGGTTCAAATTTATATCAGAGAATATCAGAAAATATATATATTTATGTTATAGTTTTCTTTATGCAAAATCATTGTATTTCAATGTGTACTCTATTGTAATTTGCTGTATGTGGTACTTACTTACGTACATATTTTTGCTTATACGAATGCAAATATATTTTTCTGGGTACACTTATATTTCAAAAAAGGTATTTTGAGTTAACCAGTGAATATGTTGGCGCTCTAATATTAGGTCTTACTAAGCCAGAGCTATTTTAATCCGTAAATTGGGAGAAAAAAGTTGTAATTATGAGTGTAGTATCAATTTGAACAGATTCCGTGCACCATTTTAGCTAAAGATATTTTTCTATACATTCTTATATTTAAAAAATGGTGTGTTCGATTTATCTCTAATTTAGAGAGATTCCCCAAAACCAATCCTCATTAGTATTGCCGTGGTTTTGTATAGGTTTTAGCTAGTTCCATCCTCTATTCTTGCTAACACAAACTCAGATGTATTTTCTCGACACAAAAATATTTAAAAACAGTTTTTTCTTTTTTAGCGAACGTATTTGTCGACACACTTTTATGTCGAAAATGGTTTGTCCAATTTATCTTAAATTTGGAGGGAAGGAAATATACATATATCCCTTACACTAATCATCATTAGTATAGTAGTATCAATAGTAGTAGTTAAGACATGGTATTGTATTGATTTAAGCTAATTGCTATTATGATTGACCTTTTATTTGTAGGTAGGATAAATCAACAATCGCATGGTCATGCGAAAAATTAATTTCCTGGCTATATTCATGTATCACTTACGACTCGAAGATTTTATTCTTATTATTTTATAAGAATGTTGTATAATGTAAGATTTATTTTGCAAATATTTATTAATGGTGTGTGGGTTCGAGATTCTTAAACGGCAGACAACTCGCGGTTTGTGCACACAAGTATTAAAATTTAAACACTCTTCAGGAGAAAAATCCAGACGGTTCTGTGAGTTTAGAGCTCTATTCACGTCTAGGGACAGAAGATGATTTTCCATTTTTTGCATTACGGCCTTCTTCTGGTTTCATTTTGTAGATCTCGTTTAGTTCATTGAGACTATTAGTTTCTGCGGCTAGATTGTAAACTTGTACCAGCAAGGATGTACCAAGGAACAAAACTATGGGGGGAAGCCATGGTCGTCCCGGTTGTGACATCTCAGCAGGGAAAATGAAAACATAACTTTAGGAAAATTATATATCATTATCGCAGTGCTGTATTAGTTATTAAAATAATTTGGTTGAAAAAAAAATTAATTATGTAAAAAAAATACCTGTTACTCATTGGGTAAGTACATAAATTACTATGTATATAATTTTATTTATTTATTTTTAAATTATTAAAGAGTTCTGCCTATATTTCGTTGTTCCTTAAATCCAAGTTTTGGGGCAATAAAGAGGCAATTCCAAACCTTTAAGCATCCACCTCCACCAATAAGCTTCCAGGTAACCCAAATTGGTTCTCTAATGCTAAAATATTTATTCAACCCGGCAGTAGTGCCCTACGTTTTTGTCCCCTAAGAGGTGTCCAGTGAGTATTTACCTCTTGGTAGACCATTTGAACTATTTTTTAACATAATTGGATGTGATAACAAATATTGCAATTTTAAATTGTAATTTGTAGCTCTTCCATCAGGAGCTAGAGAATTCAGTAACAGTTTTAAGTTCTTCCCTCGGTTCATGATTTAAAATAAGAAACGCAGGAGGTATCCAGGTGAGCAAAATGCTCAAATAAGAAAATAAAAAGATATCACGTTAGGAGTGTACGGGTGAGGGGAATGCTCACTCTAACCGTTGCCAGGAGGCCAGAGCAAAACTGAATTGAGTACAGCTGGGGAGGGAGGGGGGTTTAAGGTAAAGAAAATTATAAACAATAATAGTATATAATATAATAGTATTTCATCTGTTATATCATATGTGAGCAAATACTAAGAAAATATAGACGTTTATATCTGAATATGAGCAAAATACTGAAGGCTACACCTACGTTAAAATAACTTTAAAAAAATAATTATTTCGAAACGATTTGTTTTTAATATTCTGCAATTTTGTTCAATATATCTGCTTTCTTATTCCTATAGATCCTTTAATTTTAAATTCTTTTAGAATTAATGTAAACTGCACGTGATGTGGCAGCTGACCGCTATGGAGGGCAGCTGACTGCCTTGGAGGCATGAGGATCGATTATATCGAAAAAGGTATCGAATCAAATATTGGACCAGAGCCATTTCCGCCCCTCCGTGGCCACTGGATATGTTCCCGCCCACTTGCGGATATTGCCATCCATCAGCCCGATTGTTATGTTCGCTCTCACGTCTCCTCCAAATGTTATTTAGCTAATGTAAATAGCAATACGACTGTCCATAACATGCTATCACGAATAGTTCTGCTTAAATCGATTAATTAAAAATATTCATACATTTATTATTGACTCTTATAAATTAGGAACCTGTTAAACAAATGCTGACCGTCTGCAAGCACTTATGATGATTTCATGTCATATGGAAACTAACTAGTGACAGTAGCACTTACATTCGTGAAAGATTTTGTTACTTAAAGAAAAAAAATATATACAAATATATTTAACAAATTTGATTTAATTACTTTTTATTACAATAATTGATATGAATTTCTATTATCAATTTTTTTGTATATTGAATACTGCCACCGTCATATAGTACAGAAAATAATTTTATTATAAATGTACAGGAGACTAAAGGTCAGTATGGATAGGCAAACGTTAGTATTTCTCTTGAGTTCTTTATAAAAAAGAAATTTCAGGAGCCATAAAACTTAGTAGGACGTTTTTATATTAATATTTTTATTGCACAAAAACTTCAATTATTCACTTTTACTCTCAATTATTTTTTTTTTTTTTTAAATTCCTTCATTTCGGCCCTTAAGCCATTTTCAAGAAAACAGACTTAATTATTGAATTTCCATAATTCATTAAATTGTCTGACTACAGAAACCTAATCTATTAAAGGTAGGTTTTATTGTTGATATTGTAACTGTGGTTAATGGAAAAGGAAAACAAGTTTTGAAGAATAGTTTGGTATTGTAATTATTTAGTTTATATAAAGCATGGGCAATTAGCCTGTAAAAAAAATAATGAATTATGGCAATCCAATGATTAAGATTGAATCCTTAAAAATAGCCTAAAGGCTGAAAAGTTTTTTTGTTTTTTTTTAAATAACTAGTAGAGAGTACAAGTGGATCATTGAATTTGTTTTAATAATAATAAAAAAATAAATTGTTTTATTCTCAAACAATAAAAATGTTAAATCAGTAAATTAATATTCTTTGTCACGGGTAAAAAATTTATTAACACCCATTCACTTACTTTCCTGCTTGGTCATACTGGAACCTGCACACACATATCTCCTAAAATAATATTATTTTGAATTCCAATCACAGTAAAGAATACTACGATATTAATTGAATTACTGGAGGAATTCAAGAGCTAAATGCGACAAATAAATTTACTTCTAAACTAGAAAAAAAATGCATTTAATGATTTTAATATAAACAAGTTTTTGATGCGGGTTTGACTTGGCTTCTGTGCCAAAGATAGCATGCGGATAAACTTTTTATCATGACAGCCTGTTTGGAATTGTGCATTGTTATTTCTGAATAAATTTGCAGTAATTCCCATTCGGTTGAAAATACTAGCGGTCAAATGAACCGACTCTGAATTTTAACGAGAATATTTGATTCGCAACAGAATTTTTTTTTTAATTCTGAATCTTAGGGAGAGCTTTTATATTTTAATAGTCTAGTGAATAGACTTAGATTATTATTTCTTTTTACAAATAATCTATTGATATTTAGAACCTAATCAAAATATATACAAGCAGTAAATTTGATGTTAGTTATACAATGGTATGATACATACATATAAAGAATCTATCTATTGATAGAACTCCAGATTTTTTTTTTAATTCTAATAGTCTAAAATAAGAGTTACACAGTGGCCTAAAGAGTCAAACTTTGAATTTCATTTTTCTGGCATTTCAGTTTTGTGGACACCTGTTTTTCACTTATCCTACTCAAGTAACCATTTTAACGGAAAATATGGCGATAAGTGAAAGTCGGTGCCTGATTTTTTAGAAAATTATTTATGTCGTAGAAAATTAACCAATAGGAAATTCATAAAATAAATTTCTAGATTGCCAGTCACTCTTTCTAAATGGCATTCGCTCTGACCACCATCAGCCTGATACATAAGATCAGGAATATATGTATTCAGCTCCTACTCCTAGAACAGGAGCAAAGGGATGTTAATCAGGAGTCCCTTGGGGAATCAACATGTTTATATTCAGGGTAGGGACGGGATCTAACAAAAGGAAGAAGAAGAAGTAGAGGAAGGTGAAATACAAACAACCTTAAGTCCACGACCTCCTAACGAACAAAAACTTGTCAAACTGTTTAAGTCCTCTCTTCTATCAACTCCTTTCTTCCTTAATTCTTGATGAGTTTTTCTTTCAGAAGGAATTAGAAAAGACTTTTTATAGTAATAAGAATAAACAATGTTAAATAAAACAACAAAATTGATTTGAAATTTGAAATAAAATTAAAGTAATCTTTAGTAATTAATTTGAAGAAAATAGGATGATTGCAAAAATACACAGCATAAATGAAAAATCATAATCGAGGCATTTATCAAAAATGTTTGTTGTCTGGAGGTCAACTTTGGCGGTTTTTTTCAGGACATTCAAATAGTTATTATAGGGCATTCATAGATTAAAAATTTAATTGTATCAAAATTCTTAATTCTAAATTATCTAATATATAAAAATCAATTTTATGTGCGGGCATACCGTTCATCCGATTGTGATGCGGATTTTTGCTAAATGTTCAGGATTATTCCGTGTAAAAATTCAGATTTATACGATAAAAAAAAATATTATCAAAAAAATTGAACATTTCTGGCACGTATCTCAGAATGTATACATTTTATTCATCGTTATTATAAGCTAATCGGTTTGTCTTTTTCTGAAGAATAAGAAAAAAATATTACTGATTTTATGAAATGATTTTTTACTCACTAAATTGTAAAAAAGTATGAGGATTTCAAGAATTAAAAAATAGGTCAAAAAAATTGTTTTGTGAAAAAGCAAATGATATTGGTTTATAGCGTCGTGTGAAACCTTTAAATACCATTTTTTAAAGGAACTAGACATTTTTAAATTAATTTATTTGGAAGATTTTTTTTCGCCATTGTTCATAACTCCTTTATTGTTTATCCAATACCTACGTTAATACAACTGTTAATAAGTTGAATGTTTGCTCTTCTTACCTATTTTACCACATTTAATGCTGTTATAAGGACGAAATATTGAATCAAAATAAATAAAATCTTTTTAAATATTTTATTTTCTATTTTTGGTTCTAATTGGTTTAATTAGATCCGGTTTGTTCTCTTTGGTACAGTTTATAGAGAGTTATATGTATTTTAATATATATTTCAATATACTGAGGCGCGAAAAATTTTATTTTTTTGAAAATTCGTATTTAAGCGTTTTTTAGGGTACTAAATATCAACGAATACTAACTAATTAATAATATGAACTTTGTTTCACTCCTACAAAATTCTTTTATCTATATTGCTACCATTTTGATTTAATGTCATAAGAAGGGCAATATATTACTATAAAATCAGAATCAAATGTTTTATTTTACATCTCCGGTTCTAATTTATTTAATTAGATCTGGTTTGTGCTCTTTGGTGAAGTTTATAGAACCCTGCTATGTTATTATAAAACGATATTAACCACTATAAACTAGATTTATATAATAAGTAATTAATTAAATCATTATTTCAATGTGTAAATTACTAAATGAATTAATTTATATATTAATTAACTTGTATATCAAACTTTCAATATATTCAATTCTAAATATCCTCAAATCTACCAATTGTACGGCATTGCCGGGTCTGCTTGTACCAAATAAAATACACGATAAAGAAATAGCTCTATATGTTATTTTAATATATAGGAAAGTTCTATAAGCTCGTGTAGCAATATCTATTACTGTTTTTACACGAAAACTCAGTGAATACACCTTAAAACCGTTTATGATACAATTTTACCAAATTATATGTACATTGTAAAAGTATTGTGACTTTTTTTTTTTCATAAAGTCTATTTCAGAATATTTTTTTTTACTGATAATGATTTTCATTTATGAGAGTAAAACGCACTCGCGTTAGGCATGTAAAATTTCCCGACTTTTCCTAGTCATTTTCTGAAATTATTCGGAGCATTCAAATAGCAAGTCGTATATAATTTAATTAAATCTATTTTCGAATTCTGAAGTAAAGGACAACATAACTTTACCTGATTGTTTACTATAGAGGAACGAATTTTTTTTAGTTGTTGTGATAATATCGATTATTGTTTATCCCGAAAAATCGATTAACCCATCCCAATATCTTGAGAGGATATATTTATGTCAGTATGTACATGGTATGTAAACGTTTTGTAACAAATTATAATTATGATCTATGAGAGAAAACCCACACTTCTTGACCTCGGAAAATTCTCTATTTTATAAAGCTTCCTTACTATTCGAGGTTCTAAAATATAGACACTTTTATTGGTTCTTTAGGAACTTTAGAACCTGGAAAAGTGACTAACTTCTAAAGTACCTAAACTTTTTCAGATCCGAAACCACCCGTGTATTTGGTTTTAGGATTAAACAAAAAATTAATACGATCATATTACATTATTAGTCATAATTATATGACGCGACATAAACTTAGAAATATACGGTTTTTATCCTTGATAAATGATGGATTGAGAATGTGAAGTTTCTTGGTAGGGAGAATCGGCAGCTCTACATATTTCGTAACAGAGCAATTCACATCTCTTGTTATATACCACTACCTTTTCTAAATTAATACTTATTTGAATCTTTATTACGTGTAACATAATGAATTTCTATTAAAAATGTTATTTTTACAATACTGAATTTTTATTTTTGCATATTAATTGGTACCAGCAACAATCTAGTGGAAATCACGTGTAAAAAGGTAGCGGCTAATAAGGTTTAATCTGTAATCAGATAATATAATATAAAGCTACGATCAGATCAATGATTTTTCTTTCAGCTCAAAAAACAAAATATTAATTCATTTTCATTTTTGAATTTTTTTTTAAATTGTGTTAAGAGTTTTAAAAAAATAAATATTCATTAGGAAGCAATTTAGATTTTAGATAAATACAACACTGCATGATGATAAATGCACACAATACAGATATCATCAGTAGCACTACAGATTTAAATTACCAAGAAGTAATGAAGAAACACTAAGGTTTTGAATACAAATGATAATCAATACTTTCAAACACCTTTATCATATCATTAGAATATTTAATCTTGACTTAAAATGGCTTTAAAAAATGTTGAATAATTCATAACCAACCTTTAAAAACTTCCTCACTCCGTGTATTTTACTGAAGGAGAAGAAAACAGAGCAATAGATCAAAAGAAGTCCCGATCTTCACTTCTTAGCAAACAATTTCTTAAAACTGTTTCTACACTTTTTTTTTTTTTTTTTTTAATAGAACCAATAAAACTTTTAAAGTAATTTTAGGGCAGAGGCTGGAGAATTAATATCCTTGTTTTGCTGCAGAGTCGCTTTAGGTATGAAATTTTAATTCGCTTTAAGTCCTAAGTTGGGAAGTGCTGTACTTTACGCGAGAACATTCTTCGTTTTACCAATATTAGAATAAAGTATTCAGTATCGACACGTTGATGTTTGGTATATGGCTTACATGTACAGATATCGATTAAATATAATGCTATTAAACAATAATTATAAATTAAATGTTATTTACATAAATTAATAATAGGCAATACTTCACAAAAATCCTTAGAACCATAGTTAATGGTATATATTTTAAAAGATTTTTTTTTTCACTCTTTTATTTATTTTATTTTATTTTAGTATGTATGAGATCATTCATCACTATTACCTATTGCCCACAACTATGTGGTATATTGTAATATGTATCAATAAATAAAAAATATTTTAAATAAATACTTCGCAATACAGAGGTAAGCTGGATATTTTAATCACATTTCTCAATATTAAAAAAAAGTTACTGCATAATGTATAAATACAGAGATTTTATTTATTTAAACATGATTGATTTAATTTTTTTTTCTATTTATTATTTTTTTCAATTTTTGTATGAACGTGATTATCACTATCACTTCTAGCCCGAGTTTGCGATATATTGTAATATCGCATTATTAGTATTATATTATAATAATATATCATAATATAATAAGTCTTTTATGTAATAAAAAAAATACTACTAATAGATACCTGTACCTCTCATAGTTCCTGAAATGAAGAATTCCCACAATAATGTTGCTTTAAAAAACAAACTGAAAGGCAAGAATTTCAAAACTGGATAAATCCCCTTCTCCTTAAAATTAATAATTTTTTTCACCTTTATAGCCTAGTGAAATTAGTTTTAGTGAAAATGTTCTAAATCCCAAACACATTTAAGATGTTTCTCCTCAAAACAGATATGGTACATCCTCAATAGAGCCCAAGAAGAGAAAAAGAGTTATTTCATCCCAATATCTGATTAATTTAATAAAAACTATGTATTACTAGTCAAAATAGATGAGTCTACCATAAGAGAAAATAAAAAATGGCGGATGTTCAAAAACGTTTAAAAAAATTCATTTTTCATTCGGAGCTCTATATCTTTAAAACTACCAAAACACTAAAAAATCTAAGAGAACGTCATTCAAAGTAGGGTAAATTTTTCAAAATATGAGCTCTACTAGAGCTATTTACGTTCAGTAGTTCTCGGGATATATCTTTTCCCAAAGCAACATTTCTTAAAAAGTGCACTGAAAAATAATTTTATTTTTAGAAATCTGTACCTCAAAAAGTATTCGACGTACAGATGTCAATTAGCACTCACGTTAAAGCTAGTATTATAAAGTAGTTCCTATTTCGTAGAGGTAGTAGTTTCGACGATATTTGCTAAAATAAATGGATATGCAGTTGTTCGAATAAAATTTCATATGTAAAATGTATATTCACATGCGAAATCATAAAAACTACCCCTACAAAAATACGTGTCATAAACCACTTTTTATTAAGCTAAATTACCTTTATGTTGAGTACTGGCAGACATATTTACGTCTAATGGTTCCAGAGATATAGGAATATTTCTTAAAAAATTAAAAGTTTGATACAAATAAATAGAAATTAAAATTTAGAGAATTTATGTTTTCAAATATCTAAAAAAATACCACTCCTACGAAGAAAAACGTTATAAACTACTAAATACAGTATTAAACTAGCTTTACTTTGATTGCGAATAGACATCTGTACGTCGTATGATTTTTGAGATATAAATTTCTCAAAATAAATTTAATAACTACTGATTTTTTAGTACATATTTCATGAAATATTGCTTTTTAAAAGCTATATCTCGGCAACTATTGAACATAAATAGCTCTATTGGGCTCATATTTTAGCAAATTTACTCTTTATTATTAGCCACCTTTTTTTCCTCCTAACTATAGTAATATTTTGAATACATAGGGTGAAACATATGTTTTGTGATAATGTTTTGAAATTTTCAACACAGTTCTACTATTAAATTGTCCAACTAACTATAGAACACTAGTCCCAAACGTCATGCCAATAATTGATATTATCTGATGAAAACTTTGATCGCACTTGCATTGCCGATATAAAGATGAGTGTGTGCCAGTCATATCATACTACCTGTGAAAATAGTGGTTGTTTTTTAAAAGGAAAAAAGTTACTATAAAAGTAAAAAAACAAAAAAAAAAACATTTTTTTTAATTCGAAGTTACATATCATTAAAACACTAAAAAACCAAAAATAACATCATAAGAAGCATATTAAATTTGCTAATATATGAGCTATAAAAGATTTACGTATAATTTTTATATTAATTTTATAATTTTTATTTTCGTATAATGGTTCCTGAGATAAAACCTTTTTTAGAAAGCAAAATTTTAACTGTTGAGCTATCTAGAGCTCATCTTTTAGAGAATTTAACCTAATTTAGATGATGTTCCATTAGTTTTATAGTTATTTTGGTTATTTTAAGGATACGGAGATCCTAATGAAAAATTTGTTTTTACCTTTTGAAACGCCCCAGTTTTTGCAGGTAGATGACCCAATAAGCAGACTTCATTTTTTTTTTTTGGCAATGCAATAAAGTTAAAAAAAAAAACTGCTAAGAAAGCTTACATTAGGTAATCTAGATTTTTTTGTATAGGCTCCAAATTGATTCCATGTTTTATAACGTAACACTGTTTAATGGAGTAACACCATTTTAGCTCTAAAACGCACTTGCTCAGCCTCCACTGACTCACTACCAGTGATGCGGCGAGAGGGATGCGCTGGGATCTTTTGAGCTGTGCTCTACCCCTCACACGTGGGGGATAGAGTGGGCTCAGGGATCCTCAGGTCTGAGTGTAAATGTGACTAGAGATTCTTTTACTTTAATCATTATTTTTTTTCATACTTAGTTTGATTATTTTCATTTTCTTTATCCTTCTGTTGGTTTATATTTTAAGAGAGATTTTATTTATTTTTATGTACTTTTTCTTCATTTATTTATTTAATTTTCATACTTATTTTATTTTATTTTTAGACTTGTTTTATTAATTTATAATTTTTATCTTTAACTCAATACTTAGTTATAAACTTTTTTATTTTTTTTATAAATATCTTTTTTTTTTATCTTTCAGGTAAGTTGAATGTTGCTTGAATTGTTTATGGGAGGCTATAATCCTCACATAGAGGTTCCAGAGGTATGTGTTATAATCCCTTTCTTATTCTTATTCAAACTATAATAAACACTAACGATGTTAATACGATATCCGAGACAGGGATCACGTTATAAACCTAAAGAAAACAAACCACAAATATTCTAAAATACTTCGCAAATTGGATATAATAATTTAATCAGCTCTACAAAAATTATCCTAGTCCCTCATAATAAGAAAAAATTTAAAATTTAAGCAGTTATTTTGTAAAATATACCATATTGAAGTGAAAAATCTTTACCGACTTTCTACAATTCAAGAAAAAAAAAAACGGCAGAAATTGATTTAATAACGCGAAATGAAACCGAAGTGAATTATTATTATGGCAACACTGGTCAGGACAATTCAGGAAAAAATTAATATTGTAATGTGAGAGTAGGATCAAGAAGCCTGACAGTGCCGGTCCCATTCAGTGAGATCCTTTTTATCCCATCATTTCCTATTAAATTATACTTTTTTTTCCTTGAAATTTATTTTATTATTACTTTCCGTCTTTAAGCGATTAATGTTTCCGTATTTTTTTATTTATTATTATTATAATTGCTAAATATTCCTGTTTTATTCTTATTTATTTTTAATTTCATCGTACATCTTAGTTTTATTTTGATTAATTTATTTTGTCTATTTTTATATACATTTTTACATATTTTAAATAATATTTACCCACACCTTAGTTTCGTGTTTACTGTATTCTTATTTTCTTACATTATTTTATTCGTTTGTATATCTGTTAGCCTCGATGAAAAAGTGGGACCCTTATTAAATAGTATAATTACTATTTAGGTTTACCCCATATAATAGTACTCAGTCCATCCTGCAAAAGTTATTTCAACTATAGTTTGTTCCATATACTCCTATACTGTTCCAACTTTAAAGAAAATAGACTGTATATTTTAAAGCCACCCATATCCGTATCTAGCGATTTACAAAAACATTGAAAATATATTGAACATTGATAGTGATACCAAATTGAACAGACTATATATTTACATCGTAACAGTAAGTAATAAGTTTAATTTTGTAAGTGATATATAAATTCTATTGTGTAAATAGTTTTCGAAGTCAATTAATATATTCATTTATGTCACACTTTCGTTTATTTAAAATAATTTTCATTATTTTAAGTTAAATATAATGTAGTAATGAATATTATGTTAATAGTTGTGTATTATCCAGTCTGTTTTTGTTTATTGGTTTGTTATAGAGAAATTGTTTTATCTTTGTTTATTGTTTTTGTAATGGAGCACTAGACTCAGGTTTTGTCTTATAATTGTATATTGAGTTATGAATTTGTACAAGACTTTGTCTTTCACAAATAAAATAAAATCTAATCTATTTAGGTTCTTTTGACCATAGCTGGACCATCTTCAGTTAACAAAAAATGTTCCCGTTATAACTGACTTAGGAAATGGTTTTTATTATGGTAATTATTATAATGGATCTAAGCCTTTCATCAGTTATCCAGCATGACAGTGTTATTTATTCTGTTCATTATGATTATGACAATATCCACGCAGAGGTTGCGCCAGGCGGGCAGAGGCCGCAGTTAATTAGCAGATCCGATGACGGGCTCACTGTCAATATCAGATATAGATTGGAAATTACTAAGCCGGCTCTAGAGAGCAATTAGCCAATGGGATGCTCAGTATATATCGTTCGGCTCCTCATTGGCTCGCTTGTAGGCTATATACTGTAGCCACAACCACCATTGTATGCTATAATCCTAAATAGAGGCGTTGAGCAATGGGCAAACCCGTATGGCGTAATTTTGAGAAAAACCTTCAGATAGTAGAATTTACTGTTTTAGAATAACAGTTTTGAAAATAAATCCTTACATTTCTGTCATCAAAGGACATACTTAAAAAACATTTCTGTTTTATTACTAATAAAAAAAATTTGATTTTCAATTTTAACAAAGTGGGATAGTCGACTCATGCATATTATATAATATATGTATGCATATTATATATTGCATAAGATATGCAAAATAAATAGATTTCCTCAAATGTTCGGTTAAACTCAGGTTGTTTTTTTTTATTTACCTCCGTTTAGACATTGTAATCTGGCATTAGCAGATTACAATAACTTGTTGGAATGGTTGCTTATTTCTTAAATTTAATTTATTTATTTGGTTAGTGTTTCCGTATCAGAATTATCTATTGTCTAGGTTCATCATTTCTTTTTGTTTGTTGAATTTCAGTTTCAACAGTACGCGAATTAAATCAGGCATCCTTTATACTATAAATGAAAATCGTGTCTAACTAGATACTGCGGCTACAATATAGATCTAACAATTAAAATTACTATCTTAAATTCTTCACCAAAAGCCTTTTACCTTTCTCTATATACAATTAACAACCGAAAAAAAGTTGAAAATAATTAAACTTCATATAAGAACATTACTGAAAAGTGTGTATATATGGTAAATTATGTGATTTGAAAAGTACTTAAATTCTTTAAAAAACAAAGGAAAATCATCAATAGCAGATCATTGTTAGTGTGTCAGATTTTGGACTGATATTTTTTTTAGTTTTATGCGCAGAGTCCATATAAAAAAAAAATATATTTTTTTTAATGTAACCGAGAATTATACTTCTTATAAAAACTGTCAAATGACGGGCTAAATTTTTAAAAATAATTGTAATTTTTTTTTTAATTTAATAAAATATGTATATTTTTGGATGTATTTTTAAATTATCATGGTATTTGTGATGCACATGTTGACCGTCTTGTACTTTTTAACTTTATTTCATTTTACCTAAATCAACCTTGGAATGATTTACCTTACTAATTATTACCAACTTAGATTTCATTCCCATGTATGTAGTGTTCCTCACAGACTAAATTCTAACTGTATAACCATTACTTTTTTCTATTCTACTAATATATTTATTAATTATATATACTTCCTCAGATACGTGATACTGTATCGATCAGTCTAATAATCAGCTGCCCCACAATTTATCTGAGAAACATGGCCCATTCCAAGTTGCCCATTCCAGGAATCACTTCTAATGTAGGTTAACACATATTTACATTGGATCCGCAGAAGTTCATCCAGCTTGTGATGAAACGGCATTGGATGAGATTTTATTTTTGTCAAGTTATTCATCGTACAAAAGCTTTGAATAATATTGGACCAAATTATTATTAGAAAATTTTAATAATAAACCACAGAATCGGACCTTAAAAATTTTAATTAAACTCAGATCTGGATACCTGCCTTCAGAATGTGACAAGTAAGTTTAATAGTAACTATAGTTAAATATGCAGTTTGTTTTTAATTGTAAGAAATGTTAACAACATGCCCAGTTAGTTGTCATTATTAATTTATATAAATTATTCTTAAATTAATATTCTTGTTGTACATGAGTTTCTATTTGTTTATTATACTATTGAATCGGGGTTTGTATACCATTGTATCGGTATTATATTAGTCTATTATTGTATCGGGGTTAGTATATCATTGTATATGTATTGGATTATTGCACTATTGTATCGGGGTTAGTATATCATTGTATCGGTATTGTATTAGTGTACTATTGTATTGGGATTATTATATAATTGTATCGGTATTGTATTAATGTACTATCGGTATTGGATTAGTGTGCTATTGTAAAGGGGTTAGTATACCAGGGAATCGGTATTGTATTGTTGTATCGGGGTTTCTATACTATTGTATTGGAGTTATAATATACATTTATTATTTTCATTCCATTTCATCGGTATTATAAGTTTCGTTATATATCATCTTCTGTAGTTTAATTATCTTTTTCTTTTTTTTTAAGTCAATTGTAATTTTCTTGCTTCAAGTCATCACTATAACCATTAAAGTAATAATTATGACCCTCCTCTGTAATTATCGTAATAGATAAATTCATTTACTTAATAAGTACAATAAGTAGTGTGAACGGACAATCTATGTATTTTTAAAATGAATGAGCTCTGAAGTGAGTAAAATGCACATAGTACCATTTCTTGAATTATACACAAACGAATTTCTAGATTTCTAGATTTTATTTCCAAATAATTATTATAACTCTTTCAAATAAAAAATGTTATGATCTAAATATATCTTCATATTTTAAAATAATCTGAAATTAAATAAAAACCTATAGTTAACATCGTACAGCTACAATTTTCTGCAATACTGAAGATCACGGGCTTTGTCGGATACAATAAGCCCTTGTATTCTTCTGGATATAATGGGATTAGTTACAAGATGTTGAAGTTTCAGTAAGGAAGTTATATAAAGAGGAACTTTTATATGAGTTGCTGGGCCCTCTGATGCGTAGATCATGCGCCCTTATTGGGTTAAGGCTCATGTTAGCGTTTCCCTTCTTGTGTTCTTTGTTTTTGTTAACTTCCGTGGATTATGGTGTGTTTTTCAGATTAATCATAACTAAGAATATTTACAAGAAACTTAATATATATCTACAAAGCTTTTATGTAATAACTTCAAATTATTTAAGTTTCGAAAAGTAAACCGATCTGATTCAGCTAGCTCTATTGTCACAAGAGCTGAGATATCGATGACTTACTTCACTGTAGAGTTAAGTACATTTCCACTAACTTACATTCTAAAACATGTAACGGGGCGCCAATATATAAGAGAACAAAAAAGATAAAATAAATCGATACGCTATTTTAGAAACGATAGCATTTTCTTGTTCTGTATCTTCAAAAATATAAAAAAGAACCCTAATATGCAATAAATCATAAAAGTTAAAATAAATTTAAATGCAATCTTAAAATCAATAGCATGAATATGCAATTTTCAGTATCTTCTAGAACCTATAAAAGGATACTAATATATTAGATATTAGAATAGTTACAATACATCTATAAGCGATCTTAAAATCGATAGCAATTTCATGTTTTGCATCTTCAAAAACATATAAAATACCCCAATATATAACAAATCAAAAAAGTTAAAATAAATTTAAATGCAATCTTAAAATCAATAGCATATTCATTTTCAGCATTTTCTAAAACCTATAAAAGGGTACTATTATATTAGATATTAGAATAGTTACAATACATCTATAAGCGATCTTAAAATCGAAAGCAATTTCATGTTTTGCATCTTCAAAAACATATAAAATACGCCAATAAATAAGAAATCAGAAAAGTTAAAATAAATCGATAACCGATCTTAAAGTCGATAGCAATTTCTGTTTTGCATCTTCAAAACATATATAAAATGACGTTAAAGACTGATCTACATGACTATTATAAGGCCTATCTGGACATACGGAGTTGAACTTTGGGGCTCCACTAAACCATCAAATTTCTCCCGAATCCAACCATTACAGTCCAAAACCCTTCGTAAAATCCTTAATGCTCCTTGCTTTATCACAAATAAAGTCATCCATCATGACCTCAATGTCCCATATATCGGGTCCAATCGGCAACATAGGGGACATTAAGGTCCTGATGGATGATTTGATTTGTGACGAAGTACGGAGCATTAAGGCATTTTGGGACTGTAAGGATTGGATTCGAGAGGCTTAGTGGAGCCCCATAGCTCAATTCCGTATGTCCAGATATGTTCATTTTTAATAAAAAAAATGTTAAGAACAACCATGGTTTCTTTCTGTTCACATGTTGACTGTACAATTAGGACATGTTGGAATTAGGGTGGGGATAAACTTCAACTTTTTATTTTATTATAAACCTCTTCATCCAGTAAAAATACCAGTAGCCTTGACATTTGAGAGAAAATAAAATATCTTTGGCTAGCGCCCAGTCCACAAAGTTCACTGTTAGTTTATACAGAAAATGTTAAATACTAAGTGTCATTTAGGGTTTTTGGTTTGTTTGGTTTTGTTTAGTGGCACCCAACTTCATTGACCATCAATGTCATTAACGTTATTAATTATTGGAGAAGTTTGTGGGGGGAGGGGTGCGGTTCAGCAAAGAGCAACATAAATAAAAAAAATAATATTTATTTATTTTATGCCGACGTTTCGACCTGAGTTTCAGGTCTTCATCAGAGGTTATGGCATAGAAGATAGGCCTACAACTGATATATTTTATTTAATTTTACTTATATTTGTTTAATTTTATTCATTTTTATTTTTTTTTCTTCTGTTCAATGTTACATTTTTGGCAGTAAATGTTTTGATTTTAAAAACTGAAACACTAATTCTATTGTTTTATCATCGCCTCCAAGGGTTTTTGAAATATCTGGGTTTTGTTTTATACTGAAATATGGGCTTTGTTGGAAAATATGGCTTATTGTCAAATTTTTGCTGTAATACTGGCAGTTCGGAGGCGTTACTTTTGAAATAAAATAGGAGGGGGTGAGCCTCGTGTGACCTATTCTAAGCCTGGTCAGTACAACCTCCTCCCTACGGCATTTGTGACTGGAGGTACCCCAGGGCTTGACATCCTTTTTAATAATTTTTATATATCAGGTCTTGCTGGAAGTCTGTGGAAATCGGAAATAGAATCTTTATTGTCTTTTCTCAATTTTATAAACTATAAGTACTAAGTTTGTTTAGTTTTATATCAACAATAAAAAAATGGTATTTTGATGCAGATACACACTACTTTTTCAACGCCAACGTTGAACAAAAAAATGTCATCCAATAATATTAACTACAGAATCGATTCTACATTACTAAAACAATTCATTTTAAATTGAATTTTAACCGTTGAGGCTCAAGTAAAACTTCGAATTCCTCTCGTATCCCGTCCTTACAATCCTAAATTCTTCGTAAAATTCTTAAAGCTCCTTACTTTATCACAAATGGAATCGTCCATAAGGACTTTAATATTCCAAATGTAACCTATTTATCCTGAACTAGAAATTAATCCTTCAATTATAAACTCCTTGAGCACCCAAACCCACTATTTTTTTTAGCCATGAAAGACGAAGTTCACTCTTGACAAATCCCCGAGGCGTTTGAAAAGAATATGACCTCGAGACCTTCTATGGGTAGTTTTTCAACCTGTCTGTATCATACCATTGTAATGTAACATCATATTTACTTGATGCATTTTTATGGAAGTACAGTTAAATATGTCAATAGATGAATAGAAAAAATTAATTTAATAATAAAAAATAATTAAGCTTACACCTGAAAAATATATCATTTTTTAAAATTTATTTTAAGGCACCAAACACTTATGGGCCATCATTGCCTCAATTTCCGAAATAGCAAGGAATAGACTTGTGATTTAGAACTTTTAGGCTGTTCCCTTGACCACAAACTGATCGGGGGTAGGGGTCCGGATTTATGGCTAGGATTATATTAAAGTGTTAAACTATTGCCTGTGGTAAAATGTGATTAAAATTTATAGTAGAGCTTGGTTGATGTAGAAACTAAAAAGTTTATCCACGATTTGTTTGTTATCCTGCAAGATTAAATGGAAATCCGCAGGTATTTCGTATAAAGATTTAAAGGGAGTGGTATGTTCGGCATTCTGTCAAAATATGTTTAACAGTAAGTCCTGTTCCGCAAGTTTGGCATATAGGTGGAGAATCGCGGGCTATAAGATAACCCTGGGTCAGGCGCGTATGACCTATTGGAAGGCGCTTCAAAATCAACTCCTCTCTAAAGGGAGACGTCACTTCTGATTTCCCTTAATTTGTTATTGAAAACATTTACCCACATTTGTATCTATTCCAATTTAGTCCTCAGCTTGATAAGGACAATGAAATCATTGTCATCGACGAGCACTTCGTGATATGGAATTCCTTCATGGAATCTCCGCCTTTGATGCCCTATCGGCCAGTTCGGTACCCGCTATTCCGCAGTGTGCAGGGAACTAGACGAAAAACACTGAAATACCGTTTCTGTTGGCGGACTGTAATAAACAGATCGTTATACAATTCAACCCATTCCTCTAAACAAATTGCTACGTAGATAATTTTACTATCATGACATATATAAGTATATTTATAATATCTATTAATTTCATCAATATTTTAACTGAACAAACAGCGAAACGATTTTGTTTCTTACTTCATTCATCAGATTTTTTATTCAAAAATAAAATCTATGTACTTTCATTCACCTTTATCTCATTCTTACCCTTTCCATCAGAAATATGAGTGTCCTATTTTGCTCATAATCTTTACTTTTATTTTTGTCTTTTAGTATATATTGTATTATTATTATATATACTTTTTAATTTGTTATTATTTCGGTTTTCACATTTTCTCATACCTTTTTATAATTCTTGTTTATTTATACTTTTAACTGTACATTTATTATAATTTTCTTAAATTTACTTAGTTAATTTTTATATGAACTTTCACAAATTTAAATCATTTTTATGTTAACTTTAGTTAATTTTTATTTCTTGTTATCTATTTTTTTACTTTGTTATATTATTTTAGTTGTTTGTATTTTTTTACCCTGATGATGCTTTGCAAAGTGGAGCGAAACATTGGCTTACAATAAATAGTTTTTTTTTACTATTTGAGTTATTCTGACTGCACTCGGACAATTTTTTATTTATTAATTACGGCCAATTAACGATCTTCCAAATAATAATTATCTGTCACTGCCAGATTCAATTCTGTTAATGCCCGGCTCCCTCTTTTTTTT
>NW_027109728.1:104697-116688 GCF_000696795.3 Halyomorpha halys
AAATATATTTTAAGAAAATTATTTGATTTAACTTCGAATTTATGAAGTTTAAATAAATTCATTTATTAAGTTTATAAGTTAAGTCGTATTTATTACGTTTATAAAGTTAGAAATTCTGTTATTTAGACAGTTAAGAATGAATGAAACCATGAATATGTTTATAATGTCGTTTCTTTGTTTGTTATATGAGTAATGGTAAATTGGGTAAAAAATTCTAATTTTTTTTTCCTATGAAAATATTAAAATAAAACTTTGTTTAAAGAGAAAAAACATTCTAGTTTCTATCATTTTTTAATAAAAGAAGATATTTTGGTCATCTTTATTTTTATATGTTTAAGTATATTTTTATATTGTTAATGTTTAGCTTCTGGAGATAGAAGGTGAGTGAAAGTGAGAAATCTAGAGAAGCATCTCATGAGAGTTGCGATAAATTAAATCTACGCAAGTTGCCCCCGTGAGATAGCATCAGAGATGTCAAGGTGTTAGTTGAGAGTTATCTTCTGTCCACGACCCCCCCCCCTTCTCACAACTGTCTCTCTCGTCCTTCTCACAGTGAAAACAACACAAATATATAAACCCGACTATAACGATAAAGCATTATCGCTAATAAAACAAAAAGCGTTATTAAAGGCCAAGAAATATTATTAAAAAAGTAGAGCTCTTAGAATTTATTTATATTTTTCCTCCTACTTTTCCCTAAGGGGTTTATATTTCAACCTGAGTTTTCCACCCAACACCGTTTTCCTCTTTCCGGCGAGCATCAATTCCCTTTTTTGTTGATCTAAGATTGTTTTTGTTCCTTAGGATTCCCATGTTTGCTTATTTTCTCATGCCGATCGAACAGTTCTCAAAATATACAATAGTCTATTTGGTTAGGTAAATAAGAGGATAGGGTATATTTTCAATATATTTTGATTTGTCATATTTTAAACAAAAGGTTCAATATTTGATACAAAATAAAGGTTTAATAATCTATACATGTATTCTACACTTAGTTTTCCTCATATACTAAACTAATAAAGAATCTAAATTGTTTAAATATAATAATTTGTATCTAGTTTAGTCTCAAAACACTCTTCATTATTTCTTTAAAAGTCAAATATTTCGGCCGATTCGGCCATCCTCATGGATAATAAATTAAATAGTAGCCATATAATGATAATTTAACAAATTTAGAAATTTACAACTCACATCAATAATTTAAAAACTTTTCAGAGGCTATATAACCAATTTCAGTCAAATTACCCAATGAAACAATAAAGCAATAGGGAATAATATTAATAAGCTTGCCTTAGCTTTTGCCTAATTATCTATTTTTTCACTCTTCACTTTGAATTTAACAATTGAATAAAAAAAAATTTATTAAAACTCATAGCAAAGTTGTTAAAATATGACTAAATTTTATGTTACTATTTACATAAAATTTAGCCATATATTACATAAATTAATTTTGCTTGAAATCTTTGCGTAGTATTCGTTTTAATTTCTTGGGTCTGTTTTTTTTGGGGGGGGGGATTTTTTTTCTCACCCTTCTATTTATTTTATTATTTCAAACGAAACCATATCCGTATATATTACATAATAAATATACATGTCCTTTGTTCGTCTGAAAGTCATTTTAAGGTAGATTGTGAGATCCTTGAAATGCCCTTCAGGCAAAGAAAGGACATTTATGTTTATTATGTATTATATGTTATTGTATATACATATGATTTTGTTTGAAATAATTTAAAATTATTAGAAGGGTAAGAAAAAAAAGACACTCTTTAGCCCAGCGGTAGAGTACTGGTCTCGTTTTAAATTTTTGGACTTTTTTTTTTGTGTATTTTAAAATTAACTTGTAAAACAAAATATTTGAGAGAGAATATATGAATATAGCACCATGTATTTATTAATTCATTTATATGAAAATTTGCAAACGGAGGAAAGCCCGCACTATTATTGGAAAATGGAACATGAGGACGATACTGGCCCAGGTAATGGTATTTATGGATGACATTGTCCTTAAAGCAGACACTAAAGAGAACCTACAATAAGCTGTAACTGAATGAGATACTGATCAGGAAAGAAAGAGAATGACCATCAATGACAGTAAAAGCAAAATAATGTATATAAATCGGGAACAGGAAAATATTGAAATACTTGAATTTTGATTATTGAAAATTGAAATAAAGGTGAACCAATAGAAATAGTGGACGAATACACTTACCTAGGAACAGTGATCAGCAGGAATAGAAAGGTAGACCAAGAGATACCCAATAGGATAAAGAAGGCAAATGTAATATAATACAACATCTGCAGCACAGTTATAGGGAAAAGGGAGATAGAGAAGAATGTTAAAGTACATATCTTCAAGGCTGTATACCTACTTACCCTGCTTTACAGAAGTGAAAGCTGAGTACTACTAGATAAGCACTAGAGCAGAGTTACTGCAACTGAATACCTGAGATACCTACGGTGAGTGGTAGGCCGAACTAGGTAGGATCGCATACGGAATGAGAGGACAAGACAGGATGTTGGAATTGAATCTATAAAGGATACTATTGAAAAGAGACAACTTAGATGGTTTGGACATCTCTGTAGGATGAGTGAAGACAGGAATCCAAGTAAATATTTTGAGGCCAGACCAACAGGAAAAGGTCCAAGAGAAAAACTCAGAATACAATGGAAGGATTATATCTCCATAGTGGGAGAGAGGATAGGGAAAAACTGGGATACCATGAGGGTGCTGGCTCGAGATCGAGAGGCTTGGTTTCCCTGGACAGATGCACCTCCATGGTGAAAGGCAATAAGGAGGAGGAGAAAGAAGAAGAAGTATTCATTAATTATTGTATTTAAAAGGGGGGCGGGGTGGCTCAGTGGTTAAGGTATTGCGCAACTAACTTAAAGGGTTCGAATCTGGCTGTAGCAGATAATTACTTATTCTGTTACTGTAGCCCTGAGTCAGTCCAGTAAATTCGCGGAGCCCATTTTCTCTTTCACTCTTTCATCACATAACTGTGGGTTGTGGGTAGCTCAATTTTAGAGCCATTTTTAATAATCTCTACTCCATTATCGATTGTAAAAACAAAAGAAAAACTTAAAAACTGTTATAAAAACAATGCAAGGCCCACCAGGCTGATCTGTTAATAATAAATGTTGAAGCAACATTAAAGAAAATAGGTTATAATTTTATTCGTTTAGTTAATTTGTAAAATCGATTCATTTTAATTATATAAAACATTTCGCTTACTAAAAAAAAAAATGATTGTAAACAAAATAAAAGTAGCGGTGCCGCTTATTTTGGCGGGAAAGAGAGGCAGCCCCTGATAATAAACATTCACTGGATTGTCCATAGTGCAATTTAATCGCAACGGTTCTCTTATCAGCACATCGTAAGCATCTCTTCAAGCCACATTGAGTTACGTCACAGGGGTACCTATTTTGTGTAAAAGAACATCTACGCACTCATCTGGCAAGGTTAGATATATACATTTATGCATATTGCTTATGGCACATTTCTCAGTGGTTTTCATTTGAACTTCATTATAAAAGTATTTGTAATGTATTATTACGTTGTTTTACTTTTTTTCCTTAAAATGTAAAAATAATTTTTTATCTTTCGGAGTTTCTTCCTTTATAATATGTATTCTTCCTTTATAATATCTTCATTTTTTAAAAATTTATTTAATGTGATTTACAACTGTACAAATAATAAATACAATAAGTAAATATTTTGTATGTTTCCTATACACTTGAAAATCTTGAGAAGGAACCACCCATTGGTGGTACTTCAAGCATTAATTTAAATTAGAAGGTCCCGTGGCCATCTTCTTTTCAGACGCCTCGAAGGATTATAAGGGATTGTTAAGGATGAAAGATTAAGAATTAATGAGTTAGGATGGGTAAGGAGTTTGGAATGAAAAGACGCATATCTGTTTTGGGCCAAATCTGCAACGAATGGGATGTTAAGGTCTTTGTGGATGAGTTTATTTGTAACGTAATAAGGAGCATCAAGGATTTTACGTAGGATTTTGGATTGTAAGGATTGGATGCGGGAGGAATTTGATGGTTTGGTAGAGCCCCAGAGCTCAATTCCATATGTCCAAATTGGTCTGATTATCGTAGTGTTTACTAATTTTTTGTAGTGAATGGGAAATTTAGACCGTTTGTCAAGCAATCGGTATTGTAGCAATCGGAATCTAAGAGCAGTTTCTTGTCGTTTCAGTCTTGTGTGTGGATTCCAAGTAAGTCTCTTGTCGAGATGGAGTCCTAAGTATCGAATCTGTTCAACAGGCGTTAGTGGAGTATTTAGAAAGGATACTGTAGGACAGGATGGTAGAGGTCTACGACGGAGAGTAAAGGTGATCTGATAGGAGGATTTATTTTGATTCTCAAGTTTTGACACCACTCTTCAACAGATGTTATGTGCGCCTGTAGTGTTTGTGATACATTAGTTAGGTCGTTGTTTACAGACAGTATACATGTGTCATCAGCATATGTTGTTAGGGCGGGTTGGGATGTCAGCTGTATAAACCATATAAAGAATGGGACCTAAGATACTACCTTGAGGAACAACGAAAAGAGAGATGAGTAGGCTAGGTTATGATTTACTTTAAAGGTTCTATCAGAGAGGTAAGATTGGATTATAAGGAAATATGTAGGGGTTAGGAATTGACGAAGTTTATGGAGCAGACCTAGATGCCAAAATATGGATATTATTTTTTTTGTGTTCAATATAGCCTTATAACATTATAACTTTATTTATTTATGTTTATTTTACTTTCTGTAATTCAATTTGTTTGCTTCGTTTTCCTCAAACATTCATTAACAGTATTAACCTTCCCAGGCTAAAAACAATTTTCCCAACACTATATTCTACCTGGATGGAGGAAAGGCTTTCATTACGGCTCTCAGTTCAGGTAACAATAAATATTAATGAAGAAAATGTATTCAATGATTCAATTTTTTGAACTTTAGATGAACAATAGAAATAGTCCATTACCTTAAATTTCGCCATGACCTTTCTTTGAGGAATCCATAGTGCCTGGTTAAAATTATAATTATATGATGAACGCACAGGAAACTGGTATTAAGCTCTGAAGCTTAGAACATAATGCACACATCACGTGATCAATCTCATTAGCCAACCCTAGGACCAACAATACCTTGATGCAATATTAGGTCAACCAATTAGCCATGGCTTTCTACTGCAAACATTATCTTCAACAATTATGAGATTGTAGGCCAAGTCAATTAGTGAACGTCAACGAATCAACAGTTTTTGTAAGCCCCCTCCCCCCCGCCAACAAAGCAGCTTAATCTGGACCCTGATTGGACATTGAGGCAGGTGAATGGATGCAGATAATCATCGGTGGTGAAGGTTCATTCTGTCACTGTCAGTGCAACAGGAAGGGGCGTACAGGCAAAACCTCCTTCAATAGACAATATAAGCAATTAAATACCCACGGCTTGATGTTCAAGTACGTTGGGGCGAGGGTCCCAGATTCCAGGGTCAGAACGTTGTGGATCCAAATCCTATGATTTTTTTTTTTTTTTTGTCAAATTAACATTATACTTCAAAACCGTTTTCAGTTTATTTCAAAACTTAAATTTTCTCAAGTTGAATTAATGTTACGAATCATCATTTTCTATAAACAATTTAACTCATCTATACGATGCTCCCATGATGATCTTTAAATAAAAAGCTTTTCAAAAGTAAATTTATTTAATATTAACCCAAATATTTTGTTTTACGAAGTTTTAATTTTAATCGAACGTTCCGTTGGGTCGGAACTATTTTGTTAAGAAACCCTATAAACCGTTGAAATAAAATTGTTATTTTTTATTCTGTTTAAATTAGGTGTGAATGTTTCAAATTATTTTCATGCGGAATACAGCCCTGAGAAATCATTTCAGCACAGAGTAGAAGAGGAAAGTTTTGAAACGATAAATTAAAAAAAAACTTTATCCATTTTGAAACATACAGAGTACCCACCACCCGAAGTACCCGCCACCTTCTAGTATCCTCCCTTATTCTCCGACATTTCGACTACGGATGCCCAGTGTATGGAGTACTATTCATTCAACAGAAAAAGATACTAAAAAGACTAATGAACTGCTTTATAAGATTCATTTTCGGTATTCCCAGTCGTTCTCATATATCCCATTACTATTCCGAGCGAAGCAGACTGTATTTGGAGACAATACCTCTTTGGCACATTTATACTCCAAAACCTAATAATTAAAAAACCTTTCTATATCTTTGAACTTCTTATCCAACACCCTACGTTTACCCATTCGCCTTTTAAAAACATGATCTCAACCTACCGATTGGTATATCCCTACTCATAGAACTGCTTCCTTTGAAAAATCTTTTGCTCCTCGAGCTAACTCATTTTGAAACTCCTTACCCATATTCGTCCGTAAAGCTTCCTCCTTAAGCTCATTCAAACACCAATTACATATCCATTTCCTTGACTTTCAAATTTCGTGAACTTGTAAGATAAATGTGTATTTTTGTTCATATTTAATTTAATTTAGATATTGCAATAAATTTATTTAATCATGTTCAAAAGTTAACATAGCTACACAAAAGCTGCTAAAACTGTTCTACATTGTTATTCTAAGGGGATCAAGTGTCCCAGAATAGAGATTGATTTTTCATTTCATAGACAAGGAGGCGTCCAAAAACAATCACAAAATATGTATAGTTGATAGGTTCCTTATAAAAACATTAAAACTAAAGAAATTAATGAAACAATTTGTTTGCCTAAAAATATGTTTTCTTTTCTGTTCTGAGAGATGCTAGCGAAGTCCCCAAGCAAGGACTTATGCACCAAAACTGAAAATATGTTAATTTATACAAAGGTAATTTTTGTTTTAGGCAGGAAAAGTTTCAAGAAATATTAGTAGTATAATTTTTAGATAAAGCTCTTACATACTAAAACTGGGATTACAAATAAATAAAAATAGGATAAAATCATAGTTAGGATTTTTATTTTTGTATTTTCCAAGTATTGAATCAGTTCTATACAGGGTTAAATTTTCATTCTGTGGGACCGCCATGAAATAAAAGTCCACCCACCAAGGACGACCACTACAGTTGAGGAGTTCTTGACACCTTGACACACTCGCCCACATCCTCTTAACTTGAAGTATCTTGCCATATAAGTTATCAACTTATGTTAATCAACAAGACGATTAATTAATTAAGCGGATCCTCACCCCAGCCTGTTCGGCCACAGCGTTCTCATTTGTATAATTTATCTTTCTGAGGAATATGTAGTTTATTCCTTAAAGTTTGAGTAGATTAAAGGGTATGTTTTTCTATAAACTAATATATTGATATGATATTAGTTAGTAGAATGTACGTATTGTCAATTAAAAAAAAAAAGAAGCTTATTAGAAACTTTTTTGTTTATTTAAATTTCGTCCTATGAATTCAAAGAGGTGGCAATAATTCAAGAGTTTTTTATTTTTTTTTTAGTTTCATACTAATTCCACTCTACAGAAAAAAAGCGCTGTTAGAGCAGAAATGTTATAATTATAAAGTATTTTTCATGAGAATGTGGGAACAAGACTAGAGAAGGGGGGAGTCTCTTCACAGAGCTGTCACCAACAGGAGTCATCGCGGCGGAATTAAAACACATTTCCATAATTTCCTTTTTCAATTCATTACTGTTATGTACTGGTGTGTTTTCTCGTTTATATCTTTGTTATATTGTGTTAATACAATAGCGAGGTCATCCAACACAAACAATATTATTATGCCTTTTTTTAAATGTTTTTCTAGTTGGGAATTGTAAAGAAAAATAACAAGGTCAGAATATTCTACTATAAATCTCATTATTTTGGTGGCTGACATCAATGCTTACGAAAGGTTTTTCGAGTTAATTCATTGTTCTAGTTCTGAAACTAACGATCTGCAGAGTAAACAACAACAGCTTTAGTTTATCTCAAAAAATAAATAAAACAGGAGTCATGTAATATCTTCTTAATTCCTGACATGATGTTTCTGAATTTGTAGTTTAAATATAAGAGGTAAGTTATAAATGCCATTTTATTCATTATAAGAAAAAAGTGTCATATAAATTTTGTTTAAAAAATATTTTATTTTTGAAGTTGTCTTGTATTAATCATTCTCATTAATTATAACAAATAATTTAGTATCTAATTTTATTATATAAATTTGGGCGTCACTAAGAAATAAGTAAAGATTTTCTTTTTAGAATTTTGTTCCAAACTTGATGTATGAAGTACACCTTCAACTAAAGGCCAGACGCACATTCACTTTTGATTATCTGGTGGGATGTAGTGGACTGCATATCATGAAAATAAAACATGGTTGACAGAAAAGGAAAATCTACAGGTAGGGGGGTGGCCGAAATAAAACATTTGTTGTTAGAAGTGTTAATGAATTTGGAATAACTAGGCTATTGAAAACTATAGATTTAATGATGTGGTTAATGGTGATGATGGATGTTTTTTTATGTTGAATTAGGTGGACTTACTCCATTCTCCGGTTACTACCACCTTATTTCTTGAATTCCTTCATTTCTTGATCTCTCTCTCCTCCGTCGGGGGAGGAGGAGGGCACTTCAGTGTCTCTCTAGTCACTCACTTGCAATAAAGATGATAGTGAGGAAAAGAAAAAAGAGAACTGATGTTGGCAAAAACAAAACAAGATGACTCTATAGTGTAGGTTGCTTCTCTTTCCACCGACAGCGCTGGATGAGGTAAGCTTTTGTTGCTTGCCACATGAGCGCTGGTAGTCTTTCTTATGGGAGCCCCCCAATCCAATTCAGACTTTCGGTCAACACTTGATATTACTTTTAATTGTTAGTACGTACACAACGCGCCGTATATTCATACTGAAACTAATATTATCGGATCATAAAAGTTTACAAACTACAAAATTTGTAGTAATTCACAAGTATTTTTTTTTCATAACAGAGATGACATTAGTAATATTATGGGAATCAAATTGTACAAAATTACATGTCAGCACTGTACGAGTCGGGGAAATAGAAATTTTATCAATATACGAACTAAAGCACAAATAGTATCAGTTTGTACTTTATTACGAAACAGAGCTCTGAAAGGAATCCGTATTAATTTCAGGGCCGGTTGTACCATCACAATTTAAACTAAGATTAGTGAAATCTTGGATAAAATCTATACTTATGCAATAGAAAAATTTACATTTGAATCTGGCGGTAAATTTTACCGGCCAATGATGGCAGTTAAACTGAGATTTTGAATAAATCCACGTTTAAGTGGGCAACCGTACAAAGACCCTTCCATAGTTCCAGTTGGACCTGTTATCTAGTAAAGGTGTACTGCACTATTCTCTTACTTTCAAATTTGACGATGAAGGCATCTATGAATTAGTTGCTCAGGCAATAATAAAAAAAAATATTCGATCCTTAACAGTAATATAAAAATTATAAAGAAAAACATCCATGTTTCATTTTATCATTCTACTTACATATTTAATTGATATATTAAGTAGCCTAACAAGATTAAAAAAGTATAAATAAAGTTATATAAGCGCAGTAATTAATATAAATAACAGTAATTAGATGCGGTGGACATAACTAATAAATTTGGTAAAGGAGCAAGAATAAGAAAAGAGAGGAAAGATAGTAGAAAAGAATAAAATATATTTTATATATAATCTTTTCATGTTTTTGAAACTGGTTATTATTATTTAGATAAAATCAATTGTATCCAAATTAAAGTCTTTATTATTTCTTTAAACTCCAACGTTTCGGCCAACTCAACCAACCTCAAGGTCACACAATAACAAAACAGTTTTTATTATACATTGAATTTTTAACAATATTATATCTTAAAAACCATTTTACACTCACTTAAATTATTTTAAACAGTTCTTGCAGGCTATTCTGCCCAGATCACTAGTTTCAGAAAAAAGTACCCCATGAGATAATAAAATACTTTGGAATTATATTAATTTAATAATAATCTATCCTTAGATTAAGTCTTATAAATTATTTTTTCACTAATTAATTAATATTAAAAACTTTCAATTATAATAAATTTAACACTATTACATCTTGTAATCATGACAATATTTGTAACTTTCCTTACACTCAGGTCAATCCTAAAAATTGTTTATTTCAATTTTATTTTGGTTAAAATTCTCATTTCTTTTATTCCTAAAATTCATATCAAAGTTTATTATATATATTAAACATAATTTGTACCCATATTTTTACAAACTAATTTATGTTAAACCTCTTTGTTAAGCAACAACACCCCTAACACATCTCTAACACCAAACTGCTTAGTTTTGATTCTGATTTCTAGTGCCTCTTTTAAAATTCACTGTATAATTAATAAATAATGTTTTGAGGCTTATATTTGGATACAATTGAGTTTATTTAAAGAATAAAAGGTATTTAATAAAAGAAACACACCCTTCAGTAGGCACCACCAACATCAACACCAAGTACAGCTGGCGAGGTTGGCCAATTCAGACAGTAAGATTTTCTTATTAACTACCTTTTATTCATTAAAAAACAACTCTTTTTTTTATTTTACCCGGATAATTAATATTTATTTATTTTGTTTGGGACAGACTAAACAGGGCAAAATTGTCCCATAATAGTATGGTCTACATTATATTACACATTAATAATTGGGTTAAGAACCGTACTCACAAAGCATTTCTAAACACTCGGATTCAGTTGATTCGTTTAGTACTGAGTAGTAGGAACTCCAATCAGAAAAAACTAAATGCCTTGCTCGATATATAATATAATACTGTTAAAGATAATACTGTATATCTATATGGGTGCCTATATATTTATATGGGTGCCGGGTCACGTGGGGATCACTGGAAATGAACTGGCGGACATTGCAGTTAAACAAGCACTTGCTCTTCCAGGTCAGAGCGCGGCCATTCTGACACCACAAGAAATAAGTCTTCCGATGAAAAATGAGATATCATCTAGTAGTTTCATGTGGGATGCAATTTAAGCACTATTAAAAATACCACTAAACCATGGACCACATCAAACCGTTCCAATCGCAGGGAGGAGGTAGCTATTGTCAGATTGAGAACAGGTCATACGAATCTAACTCATAGATATCTGATCAGTAAGCAGCATCTTCCAAAATGTCAATACTGCAACAGTGTACTTACGATCAGTCACATATTTGGGGAATGTCATTTCTATTCTGCGAACTTGAGTAGATTGGGAGTAGGACCGAGTGTATCGGATGCTCTGAATGATGACCAGAAGAACGTGGAAATGGTCTTAGTTTTCTTAAAAAGGAATGGCCTTTTGAATAAGATTTAAACAGAAAATCTGTTATACGTAATAAAAAATACCAAAAGAAGTAATTATTTAATGAGAAAAATAAAGTGAAATAGAATTAAAAAGCACGAAACATGGGCTTTGATGACCTCAGGGTTTTACGCCCTAAAGCCCCAGACAACAACAACAACTAAATACCTAAAAATTCTTTATCTAAAATAATTTCATAGTATTTTTTTTTATATTTTCTAATACTACATTAAAATCTTTCTTTTCATTATTTATGAAATTATGATTGTAGGATAAGTAACTAAGTGCTAGGATGGGGCTTTAGAAGTAGTTGCGAAGAAGCCCATGGCCACTATTAGAGCTCTCTACTTCTGCTCACTTAGTCCCCCCCCCCTTACCCTACCCTCCAGGCCAGTTGGTTACTTAATTATGGCTCCTTTTCGTTGAGACACTTTATGCCAAAGTCGTTTCTACTCAATTACCAGCAAGTTCTTCCTGTTAGAAAATCCAATCGCCATTAATTATCCAACTTTACTGCCAACTGCAGCGAAGCTTCCTGTAAATTAATTTTTTTTTATCCTAGACTGTTTCTCATAAGATAAGACTTTGGATAGTAGCTATTGGTGCATGGTAATTAATGGCCAATATAAGTTTATTTGAAGAGTGCAATAATGAAAGATTAATTTCGGCTTTCCTCCAAAATAACATATTAAAGATT
>NW_027109728.1:118263-118889 GCF_000696795.3 Halyomorpha halys
AAAGTTATTTTTATTGGTTATTTATATTATGATTACATTATCATCATAGGTTGCTAATTTATGTTTTATTTTTATTTATCGTTTATATTAAATATTGCTATGCTAACATTGACAATAAAAAAACCAATATGTGACGTACAGATGTCTATTAGCACTCAAATTAAAGCTAGTATAATGGACTATAAAGAAGTCTATGACCTTTACGTTTGTAGGAATAGTAGTTTTTATGATATTTGCTAAAATAAATTCATTTATAGTTGTTGGGACAATAAATTTGATTTATGAAAAACTTCATTTCAGAAACCATTTGACGTACAGACGTCTGCCAGCGCTCAAATTAAAGCTAGTGAAATTTACTATAAAATAGTTAGTAATGTTTATCTTTTTAGGACTAGTAGTTTTTATGATATTTGACAAAATAAACTCACAAAATGTGAAGTTGTTTTTATAAAGTGTTGAATTTTTGAAAAAATGTATCTCTAGATTCCTAAGACGCACATATGTCTGCCAACACTCAAAATAAAGGAAATGTAACTTACTATAAAGTAGTTTATGACACTTATCTTCGTAGGAGTAGTTAGTTTTTATCATATTCACACATAAATATAAATTTGGAAAATAAAAAT
>NW_027109728.1:120446-121363 GCF_000696795.3 Halyomorpha halys
AATTTGTCTCTATTAATTTATTATAGGTAAAAAAACGTCCAAAACAAAAAGAACACAATCAAAACACGAACTGAGAGCAACGCACTTATCAATACAACAGACAAAATAGTGTGGAGCGCAGTATATTGCGTATGTTGCGTGACATCATTCTCAACTTAGTTGATCTATTAACAGACTATCAACCACATTATTTTCATAACCATTATATCGTTTTAACATCCTAAAAGAAGTAAATATTTCTCCATTTACAACATTCTTTTACCTTTAACATGTTAAACTAAAAATCATCAATACACCTATTATATATAATAATTGATTTACATTAATGATAATGATATAATTCATAGAGTCCCACAACATTTGGAAATGGATTTCTTTTTTAAAGGCTTGTTATGTGTTTACCTATTGACCAGTAGTAACCATTAGTATGTAAACATTCATTGAATGCTGTAACGAAAGAATATTCATAAAATATAGGGAAGTAATGGTTTACACCACATATTTGCACCAATGCTTCAGAAATAAACAATGCATTCATTGAACAATTCAAGATAAATATAAATGATACATATATGATAATAATGATAATTATTCAGATAGACAGTACTACCGTAAAATATTCTACTTATATTAATCAATTAACAAAATTTTAGTTCATGACATAGATTTTAGTAATTTATATGTTCAGAGTCTATGAAGCCACTGTAGGTAGTTGTTGGTTTGATGTATTTTCACTATAAGCAAGTTGGATCTTATATTAAAGTAGATAAAAAAATTATGATGAACTAAACCTACAAATATTTTTATTTAGAATCAATAGAGATGTGAGAAATAACCTTTATGATATATTTAACTTTCTGAAATATGGAAAACGTAATTAAAAGTATGATTGTTCATCAATAAATTTCATGACACTA
>NW_027109728.1:121413-142858 GCF_000696795.3 Halyomorpha halys
AGATAATAAAATTTCCTACAGCTTCATCATATCAATTTTCCTTTACCTCACTTGTTCCTCTCCTAGGTTTTTCTCTATCACTTTATTATAATTTGTCTCTATTAATTTATTATAGGTAAAAAAACGTCCAAAACAAAAAGAACACAATCAAAACACGAACTGAGAGCAACGCACTTATCAATACGACAACAGACAAAATGGTGTGGAGCGCAGTAAATTACGTATGTTGCGTGACGTCATTCTCAACTTAGTTGATCTATTAACAGACTATCAACCACATTATTTTCATAATCATTATATCGTTTTAACATGCTAAAAGAAGTAAATATTTCTCCATTTACAACATTTTTTTACCTTTAACATGTTAAACTAAAAATCATCAATACACCTATTATAGATAATAATTGATTCACATTAATGATAGTGATATAATTCAGAGAGTCCCACAACTTTTAAATATGGATTTCTATTTTAAAGGCTTGTTATGTATTTACCTATTAACTAGTAGTAACCATTAGTAAGTATACTATCCTATTATATTATATTAGTAAGAATCCTGTAACCAATGAATATTCATCAAATATAGAAAAGTAATGGTTTATGCTTCAGAAATAAACGATGTATTCATTGAACAATTCAAGATGAATATAAATGATACATATGATATGATAATAATAACAATTATTCAGACAGATAGTACTACCATAAAATTTCATGAATAACTGAATATGAAAAAAAATAAACGAAAAATCTGAGACTGCTCAATCTTTCGGGAATGCATTACGACTCTTTTATTATTTGCTGAACTTTTATATTTTTGACAGACACGTGCGGCTTTATGTGACCCATATTTCACATTTTTTATTGATTTTCCTGAAAACGGCTTTAAATAAACTTGGCATGTGAATGATATATAATTAATGAACAATTAAATAGTATTTAATAATACATAGGTTTTTCCTCCGTTTAATAGTCTGACAAGGTTTCAATGTTGATTTATTAGCAAATCTTTCTCAAAATTACTTTTAATTGTCTTTATTTGGAAAAATAAAATTAAGTTTTCTTTAAAAGTAATAACATACAATAGTTAAACACAAAATATTAAAGCATTTTATGAATAACTAAATAAGACTAGAGGAAAAATAAAAACATCGGATACGTCCGAGAAAAGGTGATAGTACAAGAGCCCAAGAGGAGAACAAAGGAATTTATCTCACCCCAATTTTTGATTACATTAATGAAAACTATGTATAATTACTAGCCAAAATTGATGAGTCTCCCAAGTAGAGGTAGGGGGAATAAAAAATGGCGGCTGTTTCAAAGCGATAAAAAAATTTTTTTTTTCATTCGGAGCTCTTTATCTTAAAAAGTAGAAAAAACACAAGAAAACGTAAGAGAACGTCATTTAAAGAAGATTAAATTTGCTAAAATATGAGCCCTAATAGAGTTATTTACGTTAAATAATTTTCGAGGTATAGCTTTTTAAAAAGCAACATTTCATAAAAATATTGTATAGGACGTACTAAAAGATCAGTAGTTAGTGAATTTATTTTGAAAAATCTCAAAAACCATTTGACGTACAGATTTCTATTACCACTCAAATTAAAGCTAGTTTAATGAGCCATATAGTAGTTTATTATGTTTATCTTCGTAAGAGTAATAGTTTTCATGAAATTTGCTAATATGAATTGATTTATAGTTGTTCGGATTAATTTTTATTTGCCAAAATTATATTCATATGTGAATATCATAAAAACTAACTACTCTTTCGAAGATAAGTGTCATAAACTACTTTATTGTTAGTTGAATTTCTTTTATTTTGAGTGTTGACAGACGTATGTGCGTCTTATGGTTCTAGAGATATATTTTTCCAAAAATCCAACATTTTATAAGAACAACTTAATATTTTGTGAGTTTATTTTGTCAAATATCATAAAAACTACTACTCCTACATAGATAAACATAATAACTATTTTGTAGTAAATTTAACTAGCTTTAATTTGAGCGCTGGCAGACATCAGTACATCCAATGGTTTCTGAAAAAAAAGTTATTCATAAATAAAATTTATTGTCTGAACAACTATAAATCAATTTATTTTAGCAAATATCATGAAAACTACTATTCCTACGAAGGTAAAGGTCATAAACTTCTTTATAGTCCATTAAACTAGCTTTAATTTAAGTGCTAATAGACATCTGTATGTCACATAGTTCCTGAGATATAGATTTCTCAAAATAAATTAACTAACTACTAATCTTTAAGTAGATTTTTAAGAAATGTTGCTTTTTAAAAAGCTATATCTCGAGAACTATTGGACGTAAATAGCTCTTTTAGGGCTAATATTTCAGCAAATTTACTCTGCTTTAAATAATGATCTTTTAGATTTTGTAGTATTGTTGGTAGTTTTTAAGATATAGAGCTCCGAATGAAAAATCAATGTTTTTTTAAGGTTCTGAAACAGCCGCCTTTTTTGAATCCCCTTACCTATACTTGGCAGACTCATCAATTTTGACTAGTAATTATACATAGTTTTTATTGAAGTAATAAAAAATTGGGTTGAGATAACTGCCTTTTTTCTTCCCGGCTACTATGAGGCTCATAGTACAAGAGGTGGCCCAACCTAACCCAATCGCATCACGACTTATTTATCTTTTGTTAAACCACTGTATTCTTGGCTGGAACAAAATTTATATTCCTTATTCCTACCTTGAGGAGCCTTAAATGCGAATTTTTAAAGCTACAGAAAAATAAAATTTAATTTTTCTTTGTTCTTTAGAATGTGTTTTTTTTTTTTTTTTCGGAAATCACAATAACAGTGGCAATTTCCAAACGATTCTACACAAAATTTAGGAAGTTATATGATAGTTCATCGCACCAGACTTTTTTGATAATATTTTTAATGATTAAATTTAGTTATAGGTTATAAATAAATACATAGATGGTTGATTGACTTCGACACTGTACAGTGGTGCAGTAGAAATGCGTTTCCAAAGTGCCCTAGCTTAAGTATGTACTGGAAAGGAAGACAAATCGATAAGAAAAGAGACAGATGGAGAGGAAGATTAAAGTGGTGTAAGGGAGAGAGGAAACAATGTCGAATGTGTCAGCCTTCACGGAGCTTAAAAAATTACCTTCGTCATTGCGCCTGTTACTCTAAGCCACTCCTACCAAATTGACTGTTTTCGGGGCTTCAGTTGTTGCCAAAATATATTTTACCAACAGTAAACAATTCTAAACACGTTATTGATTATTATTGTAATTACAATATTTATAATACAGGTTAATAATCTAAGATAGTTTCATAATTAATTTTTTGTTGACAAATATTAGAATAGTAGAAAGCGGCTCTTAGCACCAGTATTTATGTCATATCTATCAAACAATTTATTTATTGCATAATGAATCATTATGCAATATAATACTTCTATGGGGAGGGGGTAGCTCAGTGGTAAGTCACTGTGCTTTTAACTCCAATGATCCGGGTTCGAATCTGGCTGTGGTAGATGATTTATTTTGTTACTTAAGCCGTGCGACCTGTAGGTTTAGAGCCCTCCATGGTTCATTCAGCCTCAAAAAGTATATATTATACAAATTTATATCTTTATTTGAGCATAGGATATCATTATCTGTACAACCTGGTTCACCATAATTTGATATATATATATATATGGTCCGATTTGGTAAATGATTTAATTTATGGAAGAAGAGACATCCTCACTTCATAGCACATACAAGTTCAGAACCTCTGTAGGAATTGTCAGGGCTGTACAGTGAACTCAAATGTTCTAGCTAATTCTGCTTAAGTAATATGTTTCACTAAAATTATTATTATTTAATACTATTTTTTGATTCTCATCTATTAATAATTGTGGAGTTTACAAAGATATGTGGCTAATTTTTTGGTATATGGAGTTGAAGAGTTTGTCTTGGTTGATTGCTATATAAATTGATTCCAATTTCTTTATCCTGGTTCTAGATTTTGATTCTCGCAATATTTAGATATTTTTAAAATCTGTTCACGTCCCAGGTATTTGACAAAGCAGTTTTTTTTTTGTTTTTTTAAATTGGGTCCCAATAGTTCAACATCTACTTTTTCAATATACTTTAATAAATACCATGATTATGAGTCTATATAAAGTAATTTAGCCAGATAATAAGTAAAAATTACTTTAATAATTTCTTACTTAATTACTTAAAAACTACTACTTTTCCCAGTACACTCACCAACCAATAATCTTATACTCCAATGTCTTTTCTAATCTACTCCCCAGTACCACAATACTATTCTTTACCATATTAAAACAATTTTATTTTCAAATAACTCTCTACCTAACCTTAGACAAGCTCAACAATCACCTCCCACTCACTCTATAGATCCCTGCTACATGTTCCCTTCCACACTAATAAAAAACCAAAACAGTTTACGAGGAGAAGATGGTTGGGGGAGCAGTCAAAATAAAACACAAATAAGTTGAAGTAACTTATTTAATCGTGCCAACGTTTCGGCCAGAATTTGTAGCCTTCATCAGGGCTAGAACAGAACAAGATAACAACCAATGAATACAGAAAATAAAAAATAAAATATAACAGAATGACATAAAGTAAATAATTGTACAGAAAGGATGTGTATATACCTACTTATACATTTTATTTTCCACTTCTCTCATCACTTTATTTTATTAATTCCATTCTGTACAATTATTTACATTATGTCATTCTGTTTATATTTTCTGTTTTCATTTTCTGTATTCATTGGTTGTTATCTTGTTCTGTTCTTAGCCCTGATGAAGGCTACAAATTCTGGCCGAAACGTTGGAACGATTAAATAAGTTACTTCAACTTATTTGTTTTATTCTGACCACAACCCAACCATCATCTCCTCGTACAAGTCGTCCATGGTCAACTATTTCTCACAATTATAAAACATTTTACCTAAAACTAAAATAGTTTAAAATTTAATCATAAAAATTACTCTATTCGACAAATGTTGGTCGTAAAATTATCGTAGGCAATAGCATTTCCTGAAAATAAGGTGTTTCTTTGTAATCGATCTCAATGTGGAGTTGATAATGGACCCGACAGGAGTTAACTTTATAGAGGCCTATCACCTCAGTTCAGTTCGACTTCAACTTAGTTCTTCCGAAGAAGTTTAGTAATTGCCTAACGATAGAAACTTAGTTCTTCAAAAGCTCCAAGGAACCTCGGTGTAACAATAGTACCCTCAACATTCTTTTCTGTTGGTTTCTTATTCATAAAGCTATTTAATATTTTTTATTTATGCACTGTTTGTTAATATTAACAATGAGACCTGTTTTTTTTTATTTTTTCAAATAAATATAATTAAAGGCACTTTCAATGGACATTTTATAAATTCATGATTTAAGCCTTGTCAAACTATTTTAATCAGGATGAATCCTCCTGTCGCATCCCAGCCATATATCCACCTTAAATAAGTAATTTTAATTTCCCATGACTTTTGGTTTGTGAGCTAGACTGTTCATGAACGCACACACACATACAAACACTATGTTTTTGTATAATTGGATATGATGATAACAAAAATCTTTGCGATGACTTCCAATACAATTCAAATTGAAATTGTAAGTTGTAGCTTTACTCCATAAGGGTCTGAAGAAACCAGATTTAATAAAATATCTAAGATCTACTTGCCTCGGATCACGATTTAAAATAAGAGACGCTGGAGGTGTCCAGGTGAGGAAAATGTAGGACCATCTGTAGCTCAGGTGTTCGAAGCGGAGGTCTCAGCAGGCCTGGAGGAGGGGGGTGCTTTTTTCATTTCGTTGTGGTTCCACGAAATAAAAAACTTGACTCTTTACCATGATTAGAATAAGTTGGTCAACTCTATACATAACCCCTCTTTCCACCGTATTTCAGAAATGACCAGGAAGAACGTAATAAAAAATCTGAGCAAAATACTCAAATGAGAAAAAAAAAATGTCACGTTGGGAGTGTACTGGTGAGAGAAATGTTCAGTCTTACTGTTGCCAGGCCTGAGAAAACCTGAATTGAGCTTAGGTGAGGAGGCTACGGATGCTACAAGGCATCTATAACTAGGCTACGGCCTCTTTCGGATTAATACAATTTTTAAAAAAATATTTTTATTTATATATCGTTTTTGTTTTTTGGTTGTCGAATCTGCAGTAATTCTATACTTTTTTTGCATGGGTTTATTTATTTTATTTCAGATTCTAGACTTTTAATAAAGGACTAAAGCCACTGTACAAAAATATCGATGTATTTCCTTAACATATCTGTAGTTCAGATTTATTTTCAACATCCTACGAGTATAGACCGTAGAAACTAGATGCAAGATAATTATCAATATATATAACTCGCTCCTGACTGAAAATACTAAATAATATTTGTTTAACTTAGATTCATCAACATACACGCTGGTCATGTCATAACTTAATGAGAATTATTTCTTTTTCTTCGTTTGTTTTCAGGGCAACATATTAAGGATATATATTGAAAAAATCAATTAACAATGATCAAATATTATAAAAAATATTAATTGAAATACTTATTTAATATTTAGGTAATGTTAATGATCTTGTATTGAATGATGTTCCAAGGAGTAGATAAAGACCGAATTTCAAGATTAACTTTCATCTCTCAGTTGAATCAGTTAGTTTCCTTCGTGTCAGAAACTTTAGTTAAAGTTATTCGTGTTAACGTTGAAAAGCTCAACAATAGTAGTTGACTTTGTTGTAGCTCAGTGAGGGATTATTTAATCTGTTGAAAGTTGTTTCATCCCTAGCAAAATGGCGAAGGCAAGTATAAATAAACAAAAGATCTCTCTAGAATAAAGTGCTTCACGGAATTTCTTTCAAGAACCTTTTGTAATGTAACTTGAAGAGTCTAGAATACATAAAAGAAAAAGGAAACGCCGCTCACAAGAGTTTCTGAAAGTAAAGGGTCAAGCAAATACTGAAAGGTTTAAGAATAAGTAAACAGGCTTTACTGTAATATTTGATTTCACAATTGTTAAAAAACTATTCCTATTTCTTCATGGAAATGTTCAATAATAGTACTTAAAAATTCTTGTGATATAAATTAAATAATTCTAAATAAAAACAATAAACTGTTATACTTAAAAAAAAAAATTGAATACGTAAATTTTCATTGTGAATCCCCTGTTTCAGAAACCTTTAAAGAGGTTTCTCGTCACCTCATTTAAAAACCAATTATTCTCATCCTAGTCCTGAAATCACTAAATCGCTTAAAATAAAATCATAGGTGTGTGTGCTTGTGTGTATATTATATATATACCAAATATAAAATAGTTAATCTATGATTTATTATATAGATATCACATTTAATACTAATCAATTTTAAGTTATTGCAGTTTTTCTTTTATTTGTATCTAATTTTATTTTTTTCATAAGTTGTTTCATAACATTATTACTTGCCTCAAAAAATCATAAGAATTATAATTATCAAAGAGCAAAAACATTAGTATACTAAAAAGTATCATATTTTGATGATGTTCAGGAAATTCATAAAGAGGATAATAGCACAGAGAAAGAAAATCATTTGATTTTGGCGTTGAACGATTTCGTTGCTAGGGAACTTTTTTTTGCAACTGGCATGTGATTAGGTCTAATAATTTAGGCCGAAACGTTTACTAATTAATTTATATACTTCATTGACCAACTAATTAAATAAAGGACTAAAAATAACCAATAATGCTTATTTCAAAACTGATTCAATAAACAACTAATATTTATTTTCGAAAATAAAAACGTTAGTAAGATTTATGTACTTATTTCACATGTTTAAATTTTACTCATCTTTAAATTTTTATATATCAAACCCTAAAGTCTAACATTTTTCATGTATTTTTTAAGTTTTATTGAAAAATAAAAAAGAATAAACCATTCTCATTTTTATAATTTTAATTTTAGCCAAAAAAAAGACAGTACCTAGTTAAAAAAAAAAAAAACCTTATAATCCTACTGTGCTGTCACAACAATAAATGATTTTTAAGTCTGCAATACTTAAACTTTGTAGTTGATGCTGGTTAGCTGAAAAGTATTACAGTGCAATTGGGCTTTAACATATGCTTTCACCTATTAAGCATTACCTAATAGTACAGTCACCATAGTTACCTCACTGACGTAGCATGTACTTTTAACTATCATGCTACACCTTGTGATGACGACATTAAGTTAGTATTCGTATATCCATTTAAACTAAAATAAAATAAAAAATAATATTAATTTTTGTTTACTTCACTGTCGTAAAATTTACTATTATATTTTTGATGCACGGTCATAAGGGCTTAACTCGAAAATATGAATTTTCAAGAGTGTAAAAAAAAAGTTCAAAACATTATGTAAAATCTAATTATTGATATTTTTGTAATTGTAATTTTTATAAAGCAATATAGTAGTAAGTCTATCTGGAGTATAAAGACCTTATTACCAACCGGTAGCTCTGATTTGGTGCTATAATACAACATGAACTCCAAATGCTCAAAAAGTGACTTAAGCCCTTATGACCGCACATCAAAGATATATAAAACTGTTCTTAACATGACGGTACCGTCATGAATGCACCTTTTTACACCCATTTAAAATAAAATAATATAATTTGCAGGGAATAAACTCAATATATAACACTTCTGAATTTGACTATACTATCAACTATTAGAACTCTCACGACAATATATCTGGTTATAAAATAGTGATTATCGGCCAGTCAACCCCAAAACTTTGTTATTAGTATAAAAAAAAAAATCATTATAATTTATTCAAAGAGCAATTTTTGTTTAAAAGTTGGTCAATAATTATATCGAGGAATGTTTTTAAATAAAAATTATTTCATAAAAGTTATCCCTTAATTTAAAAAATATGAATAATGTTCCATATGATATAGTAAAATGTATTAAAAAATTAATAATTGTAGCGGACCTTAGTATCAATATTAAAAATAATAAGAAAAAGAAAAAGTCGTGGATTTATTTTAGTAAAGAAAGTAAAAGTGGTCGGCCACGAATTTATAATAAATCAACTAAACCTTAACTATAAACATTTTATAGACTTGGACATAAAACTGAGAATGAGCCCCCTCTTATATATTTAAGTTATAGCTCAGGTTCGTCCAGTCCTAGAAACCTCCATTAAATGCTTTTAAAAGTAGATACTGAATATGTTAAAAAAAAGTAAAAGTTTTACTGTTAAAAATAAATTATTACACGCAGTTATTCACGCTTAAAAGAATAAAGAAAATAAATTCTGTATATGTACAACCCAGGTTCAGTACATATTAAGTACGTATAGATATTTCGATATAGCAGATAACCTTTTCTTTATCAGGTTTAAGAAAAAAAGATAAGAGAATAACCAGAAAGAGAAGAATAAATGTGGTCAAGTACATGAAAGAATAAGAAAAAAAATTAAAATATAATAAGGTGGTAATCCGTGTTTCGAAAATGACCAGGACGGGGGTCCTAAAAAAAAAATAATTCTAGGATAATTACTTATACTTATGTAGTATCCATATAATCTCACAATATGAAGGCAAAGGGGTTAAGATGGGCGGGACATGTGGCTTGAGTCAACTCATCAGGACGCCTCTACACAACATGCATGAATGCCAGTACAGTAGGCAAGAGACCAAGTGGGAGGCCAAAACCCAGGTGGATAGACAGAATCAACTAAGATGCGAAGGAGCTGCATGAAGAAAACTGGAACAATAGTGTCAAAAGTGGAGGATTAAAATAAGTTCTAATAAATTCCATCAAATCACTTTTACTCTCCTTCGTAAACCTATGACTTCCTGCCCTACGGCAACCTGTAATAGGCTCATTTATAAACATTTCAGCTTTGGAGCTCTATTAAAAACCATCGAGTTCCTCTAATATCCAATCCTTACAATCTCAAATCCTTCGTAAAATCCTTGATACTCCTTACTATGTCACCAATCAAGTCATCACCATTGTATCATATTTTGGTGATTTAGCCAGAACCAGATACCAATCCTTCCATGATAAACATCCTAACCACCCAAAATCACTTATTCCTAATCTTATATTTAATTACCAGATAATCCTACTAGACATCTGAAAATATATTCAATTCAATTGAGTTGTAAATATGTATCAATAAATAAAAATATAATGTAGAAGTAATTAATTTACAAAATCCTTATTCACACTATGCCACATCTCTGAAGTCCCGTTCCATTGTGATTGAAGACATGATAGTTGCATTCTTAATGTAAGAACTCCTGAATGAAGAACGCTATGTTTTTTTTATCAGGCTTATGTTAGAGAAATACTGCTTACAAATATGTATTCAACCAAACCGACACAAATATTATAGAGCGAAATCTCTCAGGAGGAAACTTTTCTGGAAACCACAACTTCCAAATCACCCTCCACCCCTTTGGCGTCATTAGTGATTTCTAAAATAATACTAAAATTTCAAACGTTGGGATAGTAACTTTATTAAACATGCTGAGCCAAAATTGTAGTTTCAGCATATAAAGATATATGCGTGTATCTATATATCGTACATTTATAAAATACAATTTATATACCACAACCTAATCTATTTTCTTAGGTAACCTAAGCTATTCTCCAGAAGGTTTATGCAGCCGATACCGTAAACCATCCTAACAGTTGTGTGCTGTCTAAAAACAATAATCCAACTATAGCTTGGATAGGCAAAGCCTATAATTATATATACAATAGAGAATTAAAATAAACATATACCATAAAATCACTATATATTGACATAGGTCCTGACCTAAAATATCCTTCATTGGTGTCCAACAAACGTCTGTTGAACAGATCTCCTTTTTATGTCGCCGCCTCAACTAGCGATTTACCTGGAATCTCTGTAGAGAATTAAAGCAATAACGAACCCAGGGTCGTTACTGAGTGATGGGGCAAGTCACGGACGTTCATATGGAGATATTTCAGAACAGAAAAGGTGGATGAAACCAAAATATTAAAAAAAATTATACCAGTGCTTTATTAATTATCACAATTATTTGCTTGAAAAATAATTTTTTTTGTTCAATTAATAATATTTTTTTCAATTCTAGAGGGTTAGGCAGCTGTTTCCCTGATACAACTATAAAATTATCGCTCATAACTAAAAGACAATACCTACTTTTATATTTTATAAATCATAAAGAAAAACTCATAAACAACGTGATTAATAGACTTATCTGGACAACGAATTGATCCTTGCCAATCGTTACAATCCAAAATCCTTATTGCTCCTTATTATGGCAACAACAAACTACTCCTTAAATACCTCAATATGCCATTAATTGTAAATTTAATAAATAATAATATTAATAATAAAAACCTTACTGACCTGCTATGTTTTATTCTGAGACGGCGAGCTTTGGGTTGGGCATTTCTATTTTATATTAACTTTGTTGTTGCTCTTTTGATGTTCACCTCTTCAAATGTTTATTCTTATTTCTCATTCTCATATTCTTATATGAAAAAAGATATAATATAAAAAATAAATAAATGGAAACCTTGGAGGCGTAGAAGGGCGTAGGATAAGCACTGACAATCGGGATGGAATATCCAGTTGGTCGCATCTCGCTCTGCCATTCCTCTCTTGTGATAGCCGCTCCTGTTGCTCCCTGGAGCCCAACCACACCTTGAAATTCAATTCAATTTAAACTTCCAGCCGCCCTGGATCACCTAGAACTGGAATGGAAACTGGATCCGCTAATAATATCTTCCTATCATTGCCTTCACTTACAGATATAGTTTATAGTTCCCTTTTTGTGTTTATGGAATCATAAAAAAATCATATATTGTTTTTAAATGAATACAAAAACAACAGTAATATGCTCTATTTTTTAAAATAAATCTTTTTCAAATAAAATAATTAACTCTTTAAAAAAAATAAGGAATCTTAAATAAAATATAAAAAAAAAAATTGAAGTTTATAAATGAAAATATATACTCATATTTCATAGAAGCCCATATTTTTTTAAAAATCATGTTTCCTCATATTGCTGTAGGAGATTATTGATAATCAATTATCGATTAAACAAATAATATTTATATTTCTGTTGTTATGAAAGTTCGTATTTTAGGATTTATCAAGGCGGAAATAACAAATATAAATTTTGTTCCTGCTAAGAATATAACAGTTTAACATAGCACAATGCGGTCTCGTCATTTCCGGTTCGGAACACATTTACCTATTTTTCCTTTTTTTTCCCTTTAGGTATTCATATTTTTTTTTTAAATTTAATATTTTCTATTTAACCATTATATAGTATTTCTAAAAATGAGAACTGTATAGTTTTAAATAAGAAAAATTAACGGTTTTAATGATAATATTTTTTGTAAATTATACATTTGAGCGCTGTTATTATATTTCAACAAAGAAATAACCTACTTGATACTAAAGAGCACTTAAATGCTCGTTGATTCACTGAGTTCAATTAAAATAGTTACAAGATTATGGGAAAAAATGTGACAAATTGACTCTATAAGTGACAGTTAATATTAGTGAAAAAGTCGCTGTCACATAAATAGATTCAGTGCCATATGACTAGTCGTTTAGGCTACTAACAAACGGAGACACAGCCCATTTTGTGAGACTAGGATTTTATAATAAGGGGAGCTCAAATAAGCATTTCCATTAAAAACTGGAACTTTCGCACGGTCGCAGTAGTTTCCCTTACTGTATATTCCATATATGTAAGTGAAAGTAAAAAAAAATTAAAACTCTGACAGAGGCAAGTCGGTGGATCAAGACAGTAAAAATTGGGTTTTAGAGATTTACTGTACACCAATACCAAACATAATTTAGGTCCTGTGTTTTACAGCCCAGAACTGAACCGTTTTTGAAATTACGTACTAATTAGCCACAGGTCAAACTTCAGTCTTAGGTAAGTTTCAGTAGTACCATGGGATTCTTAACACTTGTCTCGTTCTTTTCTAAGCCTAACAATAAAATTTATAATATCGTTATCTAACAATATTATACTAATTGTAAAAATTATTTTTTATAGATTTTCCGGATAATTTTAACTGATTAACCACAACGATTGAGTGAACTACTCAACTATTTTTGTTTTTTAGTGTCTCACATTATTCAACTAGATATCCTGAAAATGACTGTTAGTTTTTGAATTTGTGACGGTATATTAAGCGAACTGCTCAACCGAATTTCAATTTCCACGTCTCAAATTATTCAGACCTGCGAGTCATTATATTTATTATACAAGTTTTATTTAAATTTTAGACTAAATCAGTCCTAAAACTTCCTGTACTCATACATTAAAATATAAACAAAAAAAAGTTGTGAATAAATGAAAAGATAAGAATAAATTAGCAACAGTACTGGTAAAGTCAAGAACAAATAAGTAAGTTAAAACTAATCAATATCTTAAAAATAGAATCAATAAAATAAATTCCCAATTTAGTTTTGTAGTTATGATAATATAAGAACCATATTCAATTATTGCACTCCAAACAGGACACAGATAACAATTAGAATTGGATTTCTGTGCCTTTGTAGTGGCCCCAATACAAGTTATAATTGAATACAAGCCCGGACTTGGGAGGCAAAATAATGAACCGATATCGAAGTTCGGAGCAGATCAAACTACTGAAAACTCTACTGACTCCCTAACGAAGTTATTTTCTCCTTTGATATTCACTGGGCTCGGAATAAGCTCTCATACTTTTATTATTCATGAGGAATAACTTGATAAGCTAAGATACATTCCATACATATTCATTCCCTCCCAATGTTGTGGTTCCTTCCTATCCTCAGGGTAAAGAATAATGAATAATATTATACTATATTATAAGTATATTGTATGACTTTCATAGGACACTAAAAAGTGATAGGCATATTAGATAATCATTATCTACTAATCGATACTATATACGGAGGTGTTCCGAAATTTTTATGTTGCAAACTTTTAGTTAAATATTATCTCACGATCTTCCACAAATTTGGGAAATGATTAATAGTAATAATTAATAAGTGTACACTTTCAAAAAATTAAGTATATATAAACTAAAATAAAATAATAAATCTTGAAGGGCTCTGCTCAACCCCTCGTGAAGGATAGAGTGGGCTGAGGGATCCTTATGTCGAGATAGTAAATTTATATAATTTATTTTACTTTGTTTAGTTATGTTTATTTCATTTATTTATTTTTCTTCTTATATACATTTAGAGTCTTTATTTATTCATATATATTTATATCTTTATATTTATTTACTTATTTTATTTATTATTATTATTATTTTTTGTACGAAAGCGTACAATTATCAATATTACCACTGTCCAACTTTGTGGCAGATTGTGATATTATAAATAAATAAAAGTTTGCAAGATAAAAATATTGGAACTCATCCGTTTACAGTATCGATTAGTAGATAATGATTTATCTCTAATACGCCTACCACTTTTAAGTATTCTATAAAAGTCATACAATATAAATGGATAGAGTGGGCTCGTGGACCCCTTGGTCGTCGACCTTAGGTCGAGATTGTAAATATTGTATATAATTTATTTTACTTAGTTTGATTATATTTATTTCATTTATTTATTTATCTTCTTATATAAAACTTTTTTGTTTGCTTTTAAATAAACTTCAGCGCTCCGTGAATTAATTTGGCAAATTTCATAGAAGCAGTTAGATTTAAGAAGATATTCATTATAAACTACCTTATAGTGAATTTAGTTTACTTCAATTTGAGTGTCAATAGATATAGTTTCGTTTAATAAAATTCCTTTTTTAAAAAAAAAATAAATTATAATTTTTTTTTAATGATTTAGTATTTTTTAATAATGCAAGACAAAGATTACACTCACTTATCAAGAATATTTAGTGATATCAGTGTTGAGATTAATTTTAATTAAAACGATTTATATTTAAATGAAATATTGACATATGTACGTTAACTTTTATTAGACCTAGGCAGAATAGCCAGCCAAAATTAATAGTGAGGCTGTGAATTTAGATTAAAATTGTCCTTGATGATAGTTAGGTGGGCCGAAACGTAGGACATTTAAAGTATAAATAAAGAATCATAAATGGATACAATTTATTTTATTTAAATAATAAAACCAGTATCAAAAAAGTTATAAGTGTATATATGAAGATATTATTGATGTAGGTTTTTTTTTTTTTTGTTTAAAAGACTAGAAAAAGAAAAACACGAAAGAGTTATTGCTGTCGGAAAGAAGGATAAAGCCACTTCAACTCGGTATAGAAAATATAAGAGAGTCTGGGAAACAGGAAAATAAATCTTATGGAACAGTTTGTAAGTTTCTTCAGTCTAATCTAGACCAGTAGAGAAGTGGGGAACAACATAGGGCGTTTGTAGCTGAGGGAGTTAACCGGCTGCATTATGGCTGCAGCGGCACCGGTTCAAACCCGGCCTGAGGCGTGGACTTTTTGTATGTATGTGGTGGTCCCAAGAAATGAAGACTTGACCTCCCACCATCTTTATAATAGGTTAGTTACCACTAGATAACCTCTCCCCTCCCCCGTATGACTAGGAAAGGTGTCATGGGATCAACAGCACGGAACTTTAATGATGAAATCAATATATTGGTATTGATTAGAAAGGATAATAGTTACTGACAGTAAATGGTAAAAATTGATGAATAAGTGAAGGCAATGTGGATCGCCTTTAAAATAAGAAAATTAGGAGAATTACAGAAATTTATTTGGCAAGAAAGAAAATTCGCATTCCGAATAAAAAGTAAACAAATAAACATGAAATTATACATAAAATATATCTAAACAAAGAGTATGGGACTGTTATGAAATGCAAATACCCGAAGGTAAACCAGACAATGTTTCTGTATCATTTTAGTTGGTTTTCCTTTTTGAAGCGTTGAACTGTCCATCACAAACAGGAATATCTCGATTTCTATTTAAAAAGTTGTTCAGCGCTTCCATTCCAATACAAGAGAAGATGCCCCAATAACGAACTGGGAACTGTATTGTATTGTTTCGCTCGGGAAGAGCTCTTCTGTTATACCAGTTCCCGAGAGTAAATAAATATTTTAGCAAAGGCCTCTTTACTCAGGAATTTATATTATTCTATATGGAACAGCGATGTGAGCCGTTCCGGGTTCTTCTTTTCAAATATTCCGTGGTGATTTAAACTTCGAAAACATTTCACAATCTCAGCCATCTCCAAAAAACATAAATTTACACTGCTTATATAATTTGTACTACTGAAAATTTTTAACATCGATAAGCAATAAACTTCAGATATCAAAAAATAATAAATATATAAAAAAACATGAATCATTAAGAGTAGAGATCATTTGGGAACAAAGAAATTAAACGTTTTACAAAAATAAGCTATACCCTTAGGTGGGGTTTATTTTTTAATGCGGATCGTAACCCTAGAACAAAATGTGGATCCTAACCCAAGAACAATAAAAAATGTTTTGTCCTCAGGAACAACTCACAGAAGATGCCAACATCACCAGGAAAAAATTCACTTTTTTTCTTGGCCTTACTAACCTACAATTTTCTGTTCGGATAAGCGGGATGTAATTAAGGGATGCTATAGGACAGCTCGTTTACGCTGAAGAGTACGGGTCATTTAACGGGATTCATGATCCATTTTTTACCCAATTCTTTAGTCTTAAATGTCCGATCCAAAATTTTGACAACAAACATGATAGGCGAAATCGTCTATCATCAGGTAAATGTTCAAATAATTTGTTAGGTACATAGGGGTACTAGTATTTGGTGGGGGGAACAAGTCAGGCAAGTGGGCCTAGTGGTCTTTTTTGCCAACCCCTGGCGGCTACCTAGGTTGCCGCCGCGTACTAACCAAGGTGGGAGTGTCAAGATTCATTTCTCGGGACCACCAAAAAATGAATGATAACTACCCTAGGTGGGAATCGAACCCACAACGAACCACCCGAATCGAGCACACCGCACGGCTGTCATGTCCCTTGTTAGATACATAAATTTACAAATTTCTTATAATTCCAATGATTAATAGTAACTCTTCCTAATTTAAAACCATAAGGAACTTGGTTCTAGATACGTCTTTCAATTAACAACTTAATCTGTCTTTGGCCTACAATCTCTCCCTATCCTGTATCCCTATCTTCATTTGATCCAGCTGTAGTGGTCATTAACTGATCCCCCTTGGTGGTATTTGGCTCTAAAAGAGAGAATGTAGAACCTGGTCAAGCAAGCAAATCAGGTGTTTTATTCAGATTATTTATATTTTTGATTTATTTTACTTCATCATATTTATTACTTTTTAATATATTTATTTATGATTAGAAAAAGTATTATCTTTTCTATTTGTTATTTTTGTGAGCGCGGGTAGCCCCGGGGAAAGGCAGGTGGCTACTGACTCCAAGGCCTGAGTTCAAATCCGGCTGGGCAGAAAATTGTTTTCTGTTACACTGTAGCCGTGAGTCAACTCCTATGGGTTCTTTAACACCTAGCCTCTTAAATTGAGTATGCTTAAATGGGTAAAAATCTGGTGGTCCAGCGTGATTCTCTCCAAATCACTTCCATGCACAATCGTGGTCTAGTAACAGTACTTTTATTTTATTTTATTTTTTAAATTTATTTTTATATTTGGCGGTGCTTATCTTTAAAAGTTATTCACTTTTTATGATTAACATATATATATCTAATACTTTTAAATTACGACTATTTATCTACCGACGTTTGGCTCCACTTTGTAGACCTTCATCTGGGCTAAAAAGATACAAAAACAATTAAAAATATTTTGACACAATAAGATAAAAAAAAGGTAAATTGAGGTAGGATTAAAATTATGTAAAGATAAGTGAAAAGTAAATTATATGCAAATAAAAGAAATAAAGTAGCATTACTATAAAATAAACAACGATAAGATATATAAAAATTGTGCAAACTATAAGGTTAAAAATGAACAAGAGACGTAATAACACATAAAAATTGATAAGTAGATTTGAGAAAACAAAATTTAGCATACTAAAAGATAGAAAATAATTAAGTTGAGATTAAATAAAGGTTGTGAATGAATAAATAAAGATAAAGTTAATAATGATAATAATAAATAAGAAAAGAAAAAGTCAGGACCACCCACTTTATCAAGTTTAGAGATTTCAAGACATTGACAGAAAATCGGAATGGAGGGCAGGTGACCGTAAATGGTTTTATTTCTATGACAGTTTATTACTTTTAATTTTCTTTCAGGTTATTACTTTTATTTAAATCTTTTTTAGATATACTTGTAGTTCGAGTAGTTTATTTCAGCAATGAAATATTTTCGTGCTTGACCATGTAGGATGCTTATGTATATATAATTTTTAAATATTTAGAATTTTTGCTATTTATTATACTCAGAGAGAATTATATAGATACATAGGTATTTAGGTTAATAATAGAAGAAAAAAATGAACAACTTTAAAAAAAGAAAGAAATATTTAGAAAAAGAAATACATTAAAAAACTATAACAATTTTATACTACTATTATGTATTTTAATTTTTTTTTTTTTTTTCCCCGAACCCTCTAAAAACAGAAATAAAATGTGAATTAGTAGTGCATTACTGTGCAAGAAAGAAAAGTAATTCGTGTTGTGTCTTACCTTTTACTACCTTTGGTATTTTAAGGTTACCTGTTATATTTAATTTTGCATATGTGTTATCCATTCAGGAGCTATTTTGAGTCCGGAGGTGAGGGGCCTCCTCGTGTTGTATCGCATATATGATAAAAAATAAAATAAAAATAAAAATAAAGATAAATAAAAAATAAAAATAATAGAGACAATAGATAATGGTGAAATGATAAGAGAAACAGTCTGAAATCAAAAGAAGTGTGAGGGAGGGGGTTGGGGTGCATCAGAAGATGGAGCTATGAGGTGATGTTAATAGGGTTTTTGGGACCTTTCCTGCCCTGCCACCTCGCAGGAAGGGGGGATGGGGTGATAGACTGAAATACTGGATTGAAGGAAGCAGGGAGACTGTCGAAGAATTTAATGTGTCTCCGTGTGATGTGCTGTTGCGCTCACAAGTCGAGCTCATTCGAAGTGTATTTTAATACTGTCTATCCCAATGTAATATAAGAATAATAAGGAATTGTTCAACTAGTCTTAGGATGCTGTGTGTTTCTCTCTTCTCTCTACGATATCTTTATGAACCAACAAAACTGAAAAGTATAATGAATTTATAACGGCGACAAATTTCTCATAATGAGTTGTATTTAAGACGTTAAATAAATTAGAACTTAACAGAAATTAACCCTTCATTAAACAAATTATGTCAATTGGAATAATATTGCACTATATTACGAATATATTGTATGACTTTTTAGAAATCATTTTCAACTAATCGATACTATATACGGAGGTGTTCCGATATTTTTAGGTTGCAAACTTTTATTTATTTATAATATCACAATCTGTCACAAACTTGGGCAATGGGTAATAGTGATAATTGTACACTTTCGTACAAAATAATAATAATAAAATAAGTAAATAAATATAAACAAATCTAAATATAAAAATAAATAAAATCTCTAAATGTATATAAAAAGAAAAATAAATAAATGAAATGAATATAATCAACCAAGTAAAATAAATTATATACAATCTCGACCTAAAGATCCTCGAGCCCACTCTATCCCCTATGCATGATGGGCAGAGTAAGGATCTTGGAGATCCCAGCGCAGCCCTCTCACCGCGTTACTAGTAATGAATTGTGTAATAATAGCCTCTGTCTTATATTCATACAAAATGGTTATACGGATAATACAGCCCGTTCACACCATATTGACAAATATATAAATTAAATGATAACAAAATAGTAAACAGAAGAGAAAAAAAGATAAAAATAACAAAAAAAAAAGGTAAACATAAAATAAAACAGAATCTGGAATACAACCATTTCTATTTACAATAAATACTACATTCTGCCTGGGGAACTCTGAACCAAGTTCCGAGGTTAAAATGTTACCTATTACTATCTACTGTCCCTTATTTTAATTTTATTGATTTTGCCCTACTATTTATTAGAATCTTATTTATCACATAAACAACTATACATTGTATAACATACCTCACCTACCAGGTTTGGTATATTTTCATTATATATTAAATTTTATTTTCCAATTTTTCAAGATCCAAAGATCCATCTCAACAAAAAATGTTATTTATTCTCAATAAAGGAAAAAATCAAACATGCTCTCTTAATTTTATGGCGACATCGGAATTAAATAACATTAATTTTAAAAAGATAAAATAAAAACAAATCCTTTCTAATGAATACTTCGATATGTATTACTGAACTGTATTTAACGAAGAAATATCAATTCAAATCAGTATTACTAAGGATTATTAATTAAACTATCATCTTTACAAATAGAAACATTAATTTAAAAATTTTACTGGTTTTCCTCTTGAGAGGATTAATTTAAGCCGTATAATCAGCTTTTTCTACAAAAGACCCACAGCATAAAGCTCGGAGAACATTAATAAAGCACTTAATATGCAAAGCGGGTCTGAGTGGATTACAAAATATCCTTGACGAAGAGTCATCCTGAGAAAAAAAAAAAAAAGGTCTTGGTCTTGTTCCTGAGAGAAATGACATTACCCCAAGGATGGTCGGCTGGTAATGGAAACCACCATCACAGCCACTCAGCTCAACCTTACCGCAAGCATTTCTGCTCCGCTGACGTTGTAATCCTTTCTCTGCTCGCCATTATTGTATTAGTGACATGTGAAATAACAACCATATAGCTCGCTTCCGCTTTCTGTTCAAATATATATATGTATATATTTTATAGCATATTTTTATTTTTGAATGATACCAATCCTTGGTTTCTAACATTCAGGGAAGTGAAGTAACAGTTTGAAAAGGCACAAAGAAATTTTATGACTTTTTTGCCTGAGATAAAGGAACACAAAAAAAATAAAATCTTTAAATTAGAGAGTATGTTCTTTAAAAATTTTTATAAAAATAAATAGTATACATACTGAGTTTTTCATGGTTATGATTACTAACTGAAAATAAGAGTTAATGATCTCAAAAAAAAAAAAAAAATACCTTTATAACTTCCTAAATTTTGAATATAATTTAGCTGACTGTTCTACTACTGCGTTCAGGCGCTCCTAACGGGTAAGTGGTGAACTATCATAAGAAGGTTATAAGAAATGTTTCCTTGTTGTTTTTAAATAATTAGCTTCCGTTTATGATAATAACTTGGTAAAGATCCTTTCAATTACTTGTAATAGTTCACTGTTATATTCATTAAAACTCTGAAAAGGGACTTTTATTCTATTCTATTATTTCTTTATGTAATGGTGTTTTTGCTTTGATGTGTTTTACTTAGAACTTCTGCTTCAGTTCTGTAACCTTTGATTTATCGTGTTATTGACACTATTGTGTTAGCAATCGTCTAACTTTCTAATTTCTTCAGAATTGCACACACACAAACC
>NW_027109728.1:142908-144028 GCF_000696795.3 Halyomorpha halys
TGGAAGGTTTAGCCCCAAAGTAAGCCTATAGATAGTAGATTATAATCATATAGATCAGTCTTTTGGAAGTTTAGACCGTTTGTCAAGTAAGCACTATAATAGACGAAATCGATGTGAAGTTTCCTTTCTTTTCGGACTTGTGTGAGGATATCAAGTTAGTAAATTGTCAAAATGTAGTTGTAATCCTTTCTCTGCTCGCCATTATTGTATTAGTGACATGTGAAATAACAACCATATAGCTCGCTTCCGCTTTATGTTCAAATATATATATGTATATATTGTATAGCATATTTTTATTTTTGAATGATACCAATCCTTGGTTTCTAACATTCAGAGAAGTGGAGTAACAGTTTGAAAAGGCACAAAGAAATTTTATGACTTTTTTGCCTGAGATAAGGAACGCAAAAAACAAAAAAAAAATCTTCAAATATGTTCTTCAAAAATGTTTATAAAAATAAATAGTATACATGCTGAGTTTTTTATGGTTATGATTACTAACTGAAAATAAGAGTTAATAGTCTCAAAAAAAATCCCTTTATAACTTCCTAAATTTTGAATATAATTTAGCTGACTGTTCTACTACTGCGTTCAGGCGCTCCTAATGAGTCAGGGTAAATGGTGAACTATCATAAGAAGGTTATAAGAAATGTTTCTTTGTTGTTTTTAAATAATTAGCTTCCGTTTATAATAATAACTAGGTAAAGATCTTTTCAATTACTTGTAATAGTTCACTTTTATATTCATTAAAACTCTGGAAAGGGACTTTTCTTCCATTCTATTATTTTTTTATTTAAGTGGAATTGTGTTTTTGCTTTGTTGTGTTTTACTTAGAACTTCTGCTTCAGTTCTGTAACCTTTGACTTATAATACACTATTGTGTTAGCAATCGTCTAACTATCTAATTTCTTCAGAATTGCACACACACACACAAACCACAGTTATATATATAAGTTTAGTATTGGCGAAAACAAAATGTCAAAAAAGAGAAGAAGGAATAATATGTAACACGTTTGAACTGCTGTAACATACTACCTTTATCAGGTTCGGTACATCTCTTTATATCATGCGATCAGCTGATCTCCTCAGTCAGCTGACATCAAATAACAGCTGACTCATACCG
>NW_027109728.1:144132-144925 GCF_000696795.3 Halyomorpha halys
TACATAGACTTGTTCTTTAACATTATTATGAATTAATGTGAATGTTGCTTATTATTACGGGCATAAACCCACCTTAAATATGTAATTTCATTTTCTCACGACTTTTTCGTGACATTTCAAAGTTGGCCTTTTCACACAAGTTTAAGTTTGCGATACTTAATTATTTCTACTCGGAGGAACTCAGATCGTGTATTTCCATTGGAAAACTTGAATTCAAAATTTTTAACGATCGTAATAATCCCCCTTACTATATATCCCACATATAAGTATGCAAAAGTAAAAAATAACAGAGAAGTTAATAATTTGGAATTTAAAAGGACTATATATAATTCTTTTGGGGCTAGATTAAAGAAATGACAATAATTTAATAATTAGTTACTATTAAACCATTAAAAAGGCAAGATTTGAAGTCAGGAAGTGAATTGACGGATAAACGAAGGAATGAAACCACTCGGAGACAAGGCTCAGAAAAGATCTGTTAGAGACAGGAACGTGTATTGCGAGAGTGGACAGAGTACTTGAATAGAAAGAGGTTGAAGAGTTAAGGATGGCCGAATTGTATTGGAAGTACGACGGTAGGAAGGGTAAAGCCACTTTAGCTCCTCATAATATTATCGGCAAACAGGGACAACCATTGGAATCCCGAAGACGAATCGAAAGTTGTTTTTGTACACGGATTATCAAAATGGTTTTGTAAGGTTTGATAGGAGAGAAATGGGACGAAAGTCATTAGGTGGAGAAGGATCTTTTTTCTTTCAGCTACATGTCAATTTAAAATATATATATATATATA
>NW_027109728.1:145947-147897 GCF_000696795.3 Halyomorpha halys
CTATGTAGAGAATCCCCAGTGGTAGTACTCTAATATTTCTACATCAGAAGATCTCGAGACCATTTTCTTTTCAGGCGCCTTGGAGGATTGTCAGGAATGGAAGAGGAAGCAAGGTCGGAAACTAGTGGGTTTGGGTGTTTAGGGAGTTTGTAATGGAAAGATTGATATCTGGTTTGGGCTAGATCGGTTACATAGGGAACATTAAAGACTTTATGGATGCTTTTATTTGTGACCAAGTAGGAAGTACTGAAGATTTTATGAATGATTTTGGAATCCATAAATTTTTGATTGTGACGACTGGAGACAAATTGGAAGGTTTAGCCCCAAAGTAAGCCTATAGATAGTAGATTATAATCATATAGATCAGTCTTTTGGAAGTTTAGACCGTTTGTCAAGTAAGCACTGTAATAGACGAAATCGATGTGAAGTTTCCTTTCTTTTCAGACTTGTGTGAGGATATCAAGTTAGTAAATTGTCAAAATGTAATCCAAGGTAGCGGATCTGTTTGCCAGGGGTAAGAGCAACATTATTAAAAGATATTGTAGGGCAGTCGGTGGGTTTACGACGAAGGGAAAAGGTGATTTAATGGGGTTTGTTGGGATTCATTTTGATCCTCTAATTTTGATACCCTTCTTCGAGCGGAAACAAATTAAAGAAAAAAAATTATTAAATAATAAAAAAAACTACAAAACATAATAAATTAACTTTAAGTGTTTAAGTTGAAAATATAAGTAAATTTATTATAATAACTTGAACAAAACTGATTAAAAAAATAAATTTCTACTACATTTGTTGTTGTAGTATGATAATAAATAAGAAACATCTATTTTAAATCTATTGCAACAAGGTAAATAGGAAATGATGGAATAAGTGGGATTTGAAGGTGGAAAGAGTACTGCAGTGACGGTTGGAAGCGAGAATGGAATCCCTTAGAGAAGAGGATCTGATAAGGAAGCATCTGTAAAAAGATGCAGTTCAATGCGACGTTGTATAAGTCGAAGAACGGAAACGGGTATTCCGGAAATGAACAAAGGTTCTGAATTTCAGGAGATCTGAGATGAATGATGGACGACATGATCCGATAACTTGGTAGAGGAAGGATGGCAGGAAATACGCCGACAGGATGGATAATGTGACTTCAACTCATAAAATCGGAAGATGCAGGCCTTTTAATTTATTTTAAAAACGAAACTTTATTTTAAATTTGTAGTTTTGTAAAATAAAATTAAAAAAATCTGAAGATATGATAAGGTAAGTGCTTGAGGGCTGGAAGATAGGGTCTTATTCATTTTATGGGAATAATAAGCCACAGTCGTTGGTATGGAATTTAAGATTGTGGTTAGTATTTCATCGTAAGAAACGTGGGAGAAAAAAGGATGAGTGAAGAATTAGGAACAATTATTAACATTAAGCAATGTAACTGATGTACATGAAGTGCCTTAATAATCTTCTAAAAAAAGATATAATGAATTTTAGTAGAATTATATGAAAATGATTTTTAGTAAGTGTTTTAAATTCATTTTCAATGTCTATTTTAGCAGAAAATCATCAAGAACAACAAAATGTTTCTTAAATAAAAATACTTTGTTTAAAAAAAAAAAAAAATAGTAATTTCATTATAGTAGCGTTTCTTTAACGCCATTATCATAAAGCGAGGAAAAAATAAATTAGATAGCTTCTTCCTTCCTCTTGATAAAATAATTTATTAGATTTCTTTTGATCATTCTCGTTAAGAAACTCTCGTTAAAACTGTAACAACATTTCCTCCTTTCTAAGCTTCTCCTATATTTCAAAGACAAAAAAGTTTTCTTATAAACGTTTTTATAAAAAAGAAAACAAAAATAAGTTTTACAAAATAATAAAATTTAATATTGGGAGAATATGGTCTTTGGTGCGGACAGCAATGATACACAAATAAACAGAAGTTATTTATTTGCACCTAAGTTTCGA
>NW_027109728.1:149643-154033 GCF_000696795.3 Halyomorpha halys
ATTCTTAATCACCATCCATAATAAATTTAAAATTTATTCCAATAACGGAGAAATAACAAAGAAATGATTTTTTTTTATAACCTATTTCCCTGTTTTTTTCTTTTTACGGTTTTTTAGAATTCACTTCATCATAAAACCAGTTCGTTTTTTTAAACCAAAGTATGCGAGAGGAATAAACGTTTCAAACTACTTGGAATAAATTAATTTCTGTCTCCAAGATTTTCCAATATGGACTACTTTATTGACACTCTAGAAAATAAAGCCAAACTGTATGATATATTATTTCTTTAATTATATTATTTCAATTTCTTGAGACAAGGTAATTATTTATTAAATAAATCAAAAATTTGTATCCAATTTTGTCTCAACACTTTATTTTTCAACAGTCCAACGTTTCGACCATTCTAGCCATACTCAAGGACATCTTCAATATAATTTCTTCCTCATATTAATTTAAAGTTTCTTTTGCAGGCTATTCTGCCCAGGTCATTTTCTTTATTATAAGTTAAAAGCTTATTCAAACAGTCAATTATTATTAATAAGCTTACTAAGCTTAAGTCTATTTACCTATTTTTTTAAAATCATTAATATTAATTTTTCTTATATAAGATTATCCACAATTAATACACTACCATATAACAAACCCTTTATATAAATGACCATCCCTAACCATTTATGAATATGAGGAAGAAATTATATTGAAGATGTCCTTGAGGATGGCTAGAATGGCCGAAATGTTGGACTGTTGAAAAATAAAGTGGTGAGACAAAATTGGATACAAATGTTAGATAAATTAATACATTCATACCAAAATTAAAATAATAATAAAAACAATATGATAAATTCTTAATCACCGCCCATAATAAATTTCTAATTTATTCCAATAACGGAGAAATAACAAAGAAATGATTTTTTTTTTATAACCTGTTTCCCTGTTTTTTTCTTTTTACGGTTTTTAAGAATTCACTTCATCATAAAACCAGTTCGTTTTTTTAAACCACAGGATAACACTTTTAAAAGAGTTGGGAACCGTTGGGAAAATATTTTCACAAGCTGAATATTCTGAATAGGCTGGGGGTTTTTCAAAGTTTTGTTGTTATGGTAAGATAACATTTGTTTTAGGAAGAGCTATAGTGACAGTGACTAAGTGAGGCAGAAGCGATTATCAAGTGTAAATATAACAAATAATTCCATGGTTACAGTATTTTTATTTGAGTTTCCAATTTAAGTATTTGTCTGAAATCAGTCTTTTGTAGTCTATATGTAAGTATTTACATTCTTTACAATATTATTTTTATAAACTAAAAGATATAGATATTAATTAATCAATTTGGATTATAAAAAAAAGACACCACAATTCTAAGGAGTGTGGTAGACGTATAATATAATAGAATGTAAGTCACTAAATAATTTATTTTTATTTAATAATTTTAAAAAAATTAAAAAGTTTTACTATTGTTGCGGTGTCTTCTTTTAATATATTCTATAAATCTGAAGAGTCGGTGTGGTTCCTAAGCGATACATTCAGTGAGAATCAGCTAACGGTGAGATCGTTTTCGGAGTAGCGACACATTGCTACACATCTTTTTTCATGAGATGGCCGTGCGTGAGTCGAAGTCTATCCGGAGACCGGCTACATATACCTCTCTGTGGCAGATACAAGTTTCTTGTTTTGTTTCACTGTCTGTTGCACCATTCTTTACTTGTGTCTTTTGTTTAACCATTCGTCTTGCCACTCTTGCCGTCAAAGTTCTTTGGTCCATGAAATGACATCTTTGAAACTTGATATGACTTGATCTACTTTTAGAGCTAGTCTGCGAATCTGTATTTTCATTTTCAGTGATCCCACAATGACTAGGTAGCCATAAAAACAAGATTCAAACAAGCCTTGTTTAAATTTTCCAAATGCTGCTTCAACTCTAATATTAAAGGGTTTGTTAAAAATTTATCTTGTAAAGATTTGAGGGTCAAAGTCAGAAATGATGACCGGGCAGGAACAATTTTGAGGGATATTGCAAAACTGCGTAATTTATTCCAAAAAGCTCTCCAGTGTATACTTAAAAATGTGGTTTTAATGAAAATAAAATGTGTTATTATCGGAACAAAAGCAGTATAAGTGCAATATAAACTGTAGAATTTTTGAAGTGAAGAATAACTTTCTTAGATTGAAACGCTTCTTAATATTTTTAGATTAAAGCGAATGATTCCTCAACACTATTTAGGAAATGTGGTAAAAGTTTTTTTTTTTTTCCCCTACGCCACAGGAAGTTATTATTATTACGCCATTTTCCCTCTCGCAGCCAAATACAATTTCACTCTTCCTCTTAGTTGGTCCGCATCTCGCTCAACATCCTCCAGACCAATACACGCCAAAAGATGGTCTCCATCCATGACCTCCATGTTGCATAGAGGATATTTCGGGGAATCAACGATGCCAATTCGATGGAAGTGTTTTTGGAGCAGATCATGTCCTGTTACTAGCCGAAAATAGGCCACTCTCTCAGCTCTGCTAAGATTGCCAGGGATTCGTTTATCCTTATCCAGTAGGCGTGAAGAAGTGGGAGATTCTTTCCTTCCGCTTGAACTTTGTGTTTAGCACTTGTTCTCTCCTTACAATAAGAGCTAATAACAGATTTCACCCTTCTGTAGGAAAGTGGTAGAACAGGCTGGTTCTCTGCACAACCAAGTTTAGCCAACTGGTATTGTTAATTTTTGTATTACGGCTTGGGAGTCGCTGAAGATTACCGTGTTGTCATTGCGTTCAATAGTGGCTTCCATCGCAAAGCAGATAGCCTGCATTTCTGCATCATAATTATCACATCCAGCTCCAACGGGAAATGACAATTGGAAGTTGATTGACCTGCTCCAGCTCCCTAGTTAATACCGGACGCAGACCCATCGGTATAAATGTGTAGGTAAAAGTAGTATATTTCAGATTTTCAAAATATTTTACCTGTTGAAGTAGCGTATTTAACTCTAAAAATATTTCTTCTTTTGTAACATTATTTGTAATGAAGCATTGTAACTTTCTTGTTTAATGTTCAGATAAAGTAAAAATTGGCATATCTTACTCCCCTTTAAAGGGATAATTTGTTACCAACCGGTGGTCATAGTTACCCTAGAGAACTATTTTATTAGTTATCTTAATTATTTTGGATGTTAACAAAAATGGTTTTAAGAGGTATTTATACAATAAATATATTATAAAAATTTATTTTCATTTATTTGGAAGGGGACCTCCGTTTTTCAAGATCAAGTTTTACTGATATATACAGCAGCCATCTGAGGTAGGAATTAAATGTTAAATACCAATTTTCAAGTAATGAATTAGCAAGGTTTTGGTATAACAGTTCTATTAAAATTCTAAGATTACAAAGGCTGATGAATAAAAGACAACTAAAAAATCCTAGCGGCAATATAACTAAGAATATTGTGAACAAAAAATCACAAGACTGATAGAAAGTGTCTAAATGGGCACTATACAGATATTCGAAATAGAATAATTATATCAATAATTTTAAATTAAATTGTTATATTTTCTACCTCGGAATCTTTCCTTAAATCTCTACTAAATAAATTTTCAAGACACCCTTTAATAATAAAGTTAAAGCAATATTTATTTGAAGCATTGAGTTCCATGAGTAACATGGAGTTTAAGGTCTTATTTTGTAGCTACCAGGTCATTGTGGGGTAACCAGATGTAAAAAGGAAGATTCGCAAGCCAGACTACCTATAAAGGCAGGTCAAGTCCTAACATCATTAACCTCAAGTTGGTCATCCTAAAGACCTACAGGCTATATCACCTACTCAAGTCCCCGCAACTCTCTCTTTGCCCAAACCTGCAAATATATAAGACCGTCATCAGACCTACAATGCTCTATGGTGCATCCCCTACAAGAGCACCTCTACAAGACCACGCTTCAAATTCTTTGATGAGCTGAAAGTCTATGCCAACCCGCTAGTCAGAGAACATGCCCTTATCCCTTGTCCAACAAGACCTGGGAGGTGACAAAGCGAATATATATTATTTTTGTTTTAAATAAAAATATCGAGGGGGTTAGAAAGACAAACAAAAAAACATCATTAACCGGCAAAGATGTCAATTTTTGGATCAAAGAAAGTGGATGGCAAGAGTGTCAGCACGAAAAACAAGTCAAGCATGACAGCAGACAGTGAGACGCCCACCAAGAAATTGGAATACGCTACGGAGAGAAGAGGTTAGTTCTAAGCCGTTTCCGGATAGGCCATACTTGACTCACACCCGGTTATCTCATGAAAAAAGAAGAAGCACTAATGTGTCACTCTTGGGAGAATGATCTAACCGTTCAGCATATTCTTAATGAATGTATGTATTGCTCACGAGTCACACTGATTCTCTTCAGATTTACAG
>NW_027109728.1:154178-154978 GCF_000696795.3 Halyomorpha halys
TTCTTCAATTCAATTTTTTTACAAAATCACTTGAAAATTTGCGTATAAACCAATATTAAGGTGAGTTGGAATTACTATTATTTCTACATATGTCATGTCATGATTGAAGATATATTTATATTAAGGTATTTGTTTTTATGAAGAAAATTGTTTATTAATTAGTTTAATCGATGTATGCATAATATGAATAGTGTAAATTTGTGTGGTAGATCAAGTAAAAAATAATGCAAGCAAACCGGCGAAAATGTTATCTTTATTGACGGTTTTTAAGGGAATAAGGAACATTTTTAATAATACTAAGTATCATTAAAAATTAATACGAAAAACTCACTAAAATCTAACGTATTATCTTCCAGTAAGAAGAGATTCCACAGAGTGAGAAATTATTCATTTAGTAGCTGAGGTAATTTACATGGTTTCTAATGGCAGAGCTGTCGCCGGAGCCAGAGTGGCCTAAGCCTCCTCAAGCAGATGAAGGCAATATTAAATTTTTGATGGCCTCCCTAAATTTTACACCATTCCTAATGGACCAGGTCCTTCCAGGACTACCAGGAATCCTTCTTCGCAAACAGATTCATAAATGCTAGATTATAAAGTCAATATTTGAATGGTTAAATAATGGTATTAATTCATTTTTGAACTATTATAATTTGATATTAATCATTTAGCTATGTACTAGCTTTTAAATATCAAAATAATTCAAAAGTAGTATACTGTGCTTGTTTTAGAATTTTTTTCTTAAGTTTATGGCAATTTATGTTGCTACCAAAAAGACACTTAGATATATAAAATGGCACAAA
>NW_027109728.1:155649-162749 GCF_000696795.3 Halyomorpha halys
ATCATTCATCACTATTACCTATTGCCCATAACTGTGTGGCAGATTGTAATATCTATCAATAAATAAATCTAAAACAAAAAATAAATAAAGTAGTGTAGTAATCTAATATGTTTTAAATAAATATTTTTTAATAGATTTGCCATCTTTTATGGAATAGAAGCAGAAGATAATTAGCAACTATTGTAAGGATAACCTTATTTGAAGAATAAGATTCTTCTCAATTTTTATAATATATGAAATTTTATTAATTAATTTATTTAAAAAACTGACAGAATTGTGATTATTGTTATTATACCTATGACTAATAAGGCGAAGACCTTAAATGTCATGATTGAAGATATATTTATATTAAGGTATTTGTTTTTATGAAGAAAATTGTTTATTAATTAGTTTAATCGATGTATGCATAATATGAGTAGTGTAAATTTGTGTGGTAGATAACCTGATGATAGGGCGATACCCTCAAAACGTTGTTAATGATTTATTAAAGTAACGAATTTTAACAAGGAAGAATATTTTCACATCTCATTATAGGTCAATTTGATATCAGTACCCCCCCCCCCCACAAAAACAAACTAAAAAGATATAAAAATAAATTTTTAAAAAAGTCTTAAGCCGTATTAGTTGGAGGTGAGGGAGTAAATATGGACTACTTTATTTACACTCTAGAAAATAAAGCGAAACTGTTTGATATATTATTTCTTTATTTATATTATTTCAATTTCTTGAGACAAGGTAATTATTTATTAAATAAATCAAAAATTTGTATCCAATTTTGTCTCAACACTTTATTTTTCACCAGTCCAACGTTTCGACCATTCTAGCCATCCTCAAGGACATCTTCAATATAATTTCTTCCTCATATTAATTTAAAGTTACTTTTGCAGGCTATTCTGCCCAGGTTATTTTCTTTATTATAAGTTAAAAGCCTATTCAAACAGTCAATTATTATTAATAAGCTTACTAAGTTTAAGTCTAGTAACCTATTTTTTAAAATTTAAAATCATTAATATTAATTTTTCTTATATAAGATTATCCACAATTAATACACTACCATAAAACAAACCCTTTATATAAATGACCATCCCTAACCATTTATGAATATGAGGAAGAAATTATATTGAAGATGTCCTTGAGGATGGCTAGAATGGCCGAAACGTTGGACTGTTGAAAAATAAAGTGGTGAGACAAAATTGGATACAAATGTTTGATTTATTTAATAAATATTATTTCTGTTTTCATGAAACAGACAATGACAAATGCGATCAGTATTATGTTCAGTCGAGCTATTGGAACCTTTAAACAATTCAATCATCTCTGCTATCTCCTCCCACAAAAAACCTTCAACTCTTAATATTCTTTTACTTTGACCATGGCTGTCCAGTGTATAGGAGACTGTCGGATGAACTCGAAGCTAAACCCAAACGTCGTATGAATTCTTCAATTCAATTTTTTTACAAAATCACTTGAAAATTTGCGTATAAACCAATATTAAGGTGAGTTGGAATTACTATTATTTCTACATATGTCAGAACTTTCTAGCGTCTTTTTTATTCTAAGTAACTGGAAGTCAGCGCCCCTCCTATATCCTACTAAACCTGCAATTCAAATTCTCTGTCCAACCCTGTACAGCCAGGTCCCGTTTATTTGACATCTACCCTCCACCTCGCAAAACTGCTGCGTTTGGCAAATCCTTCTTTACCCGAGGCTGGATACCACACGTCATGAACGTGAACAGTTCTCACGTTTAAATTCCTCTTCTTCAACCATTCGTTCTCCAAACAGAATAATTATTATATTTTAGGTATAAGAAGTAGATATTACTTTCAGAAAAGACTGACTATGTAAATTATACTATAAGTTTTAAGTAAGCACAGCTGCTCAGGCCAATATGTCATGTAACTAGAGATAGCACTAAGTTCCAGAATAATAAAGCTATTTTTAATTTTATCTTATCCATATCATCAATATTTATGTACACTTTAAAAAATAAAAACAAACGGTTTCATGTAAATCTTTTCTATTAACATGATAGTTCTTTACGACAATAGCATATGCGACAGCGTACATACAGACCTGACAGAGTCGGACAGATTGCAGTGTGCACCCCTGATTTCCGCAACCAGAAGCTTCAGAAGACGGACGACTTCGTGGAGGTGCTCTCGGACCAGTCTCATCGCAGTTTCAGGAGTCATCCACAACTGCCCTCCGTTCCTCTTCTCCCAAATATAGATCACCCTTAGGCAGCCGGAGAGAAAGGAAGACATCTGAGACTGAAGTACGATCGGCTCACACTCCACCTACTTCCAACTGTGTGTTAATCAGTTCTGCTTCCATCTTGCAAGCTCCAAGATGGAAAATACTGATTGTTATTAATCATCCACAAACAAATATTTATAGAAAAAAAGCTATAACCTTGAAATCGAGAAATGGTTATTTTACTATCAAAAGTATTACAAGTAAATTTTCCTTTCAAAACATCGGACAAACATGAAAACTACTACTCCTACATAAATACTCATCATATTTCGCATTAAACTATCTTTAATTTGAGTTCTAATAGAGAGATATAGGTCTGATATATAGTTTTATCTAAAAGTAACATTCAATTAAAAATAAGGATGAATAAAAATTTATTTTGGCAAACATAAAATAACAGTTATTCTATAATGATAATCATTATAAACTAAATTTAGCTGGCCAAAGTTGAATCTACCCCAGATACAATGTTCAATCCGGATAAAATTGAAAACACTACACTGTGTTAATGAAGGTATTTCTCTAATAGTATTATATTTGTGGTTTCGCCAGGAAATGAATTAAATTAAATCAGTACATTAGGAAATTTGGACTTTGAAATCGACCCATAAAAAATGGATACTTTTCCCCAAAAACCGATGTAATAACTAATTAGTTCAAGTTTCGCAGCACATTGTACCAATTTTAATTTTGTTTTGTCATATTTGAGCACATAAATCTTTAAGATATGAAAGAATATTTTTTACTAGTCATAATCAGTACTTGAAAATTCAAAACTATACCATAGCAGAACTATTTTAGTTGTATTAATAAATCTATACCAATTCAATAAAGTAAAAAAATACTAGAAATATAATATCTACATCAATAGGTATAAAAAATTTTTAAATATCCTATTATAGTTCACAGTAGGGGTATTCATGATCTTTAGTTTCACGTTTCTTTTAACATGTTAAAAAGGTATAATAGGTCTGCTAAATATGGCAGTTTGTAGTTGAGGGCGCTAAGCGACTGCCTTATGATAGCCTGGCGGTTCCACTTATATTTCTGCAGCGGTTCTACGAAATAAGATTTTAACCTTCCTCCCCATCATGGTTATAATAGGTCGGTAACCTCTAGATAACACTCACCTCCGTATGTCAGAGATAACCACAGAGTCACACAAAATAAATAAATATTAAACAATAATAGTAAAGTAATGGGGAAAAAAGGAGAGGAAACAGGTGAAGGAAAGATGATGAGATGAATCTGTTAGAGATTCTATTATCACGTAAACATTATAGGGTACCAGTTGCTTAGAAAATCCGCTAGGAGCGCCTCTCTATTGAAAATATTTAAATCGGGCTATTCATGATCCAATACTTATATCATTTAGCATATTGAACACTTTTACATTTCACACATAATGAATACGCCTATTGTAATTTTATTGAGGGTGTTTACATCGGGACCTGCGTAATCTACGCCGACCTGCAGAAAAAACGCTCGCATCCGCAACTCCGAGACACCTCAGGACCAGAAACACCCCTTACTGCTTCCTCACGATCATCATATTACACGCCTCGTCATCGATGACATACATCTCAGGCACTTTCATGGTAGTCCGACCGGAAGGCCCCGAAGACGTTGCGACTGCAATGCCACACCACCCTAAGCACCATGCAACCTAGGACCTGGCCTACCTCTACCATCACGCCAGAGTCCAAGACACGCTGGCCAGCCTCTGAGAGAAAAGGACGCCTTTTAAGACACCAGGCGAATACACATGGTTTTCACAATTTCGTCCACAGCACACCTAGACGAGGGAAGCGACTAGGATACGTCACCGCGGCAGCGAAGACGTCACCAGATAAGCACAAAATATCCATATTGCATAATCTATGAGACCCCAATGCTGTGTTTTATATTATAATAGATAATATTCCATTAATTGACTAACACATTAACCATAATTGCCCCTCCAGGGATTAACACCTTTATAAATAAAGAGAAATATACGTATGCTAGTAATCAGAAGGTCTCACAATTTTCAGCCCCCCTTTTCCACACATTTATCATAATCGTAAAATTACGGTAAAAATCGGATTACTTAAATCCGACAGAGGGTGTTATTAGAATGATGGCTGTAATGATTCTGATACAGAATGATCTGTAAGCAGATTGCTTCATTAGATTTTATGAAAGGCCACGACAAAGTTTTTTTTTCAAAAAGGGACAAAGAGAGGGTTAAGGATTCAAACTTCAGGCATCGTGGAACGAGATTTTAGCCTCTGTCTAAATAGGTTAAACCACAAAGTGGGTGGATGAGTGCTTGTTTTTTAAGGGGATCTTGAAGCCTGGACTCATCAGGAATAAATGATGATTAAAGTTAAAATGAGGATAAGTGAGAAATCTAAATAAGTAAACGTTAATGGACTCACTTAATACAGCAATCAGGAGAGAATTAGAGTGAACTCTCTTACCTTCTAACCCCTGTCTGGCAAAATGAACCATTCATAACTGAAAATGACGCCACCAACAGGGGCTTTGAATTCCATTTTTTTTTATTTAACTTGTGGTGGCAAGATTATTTTTATTATTAGATCAACTTCTTCATTGGCACTAGTCGACGTTAGCAAAGAGACGTTTGAAGTGGGTTTGCCACTGTCGAAATTATGATCAACATTTTTATTTCTTATCCTTCTTATCCTAGTATATTTCTTTTTATTCATAATTAATTTAATGTTTCATTATTTTACATTTGTTTTAGTAGCAAACCCATTTGAGACGGTCTCTTTGTGGCGTTGATGACCAGGCTGTTAAACGCCCTTTCAAAACTGACAAACAGTGTCTTTGCTAACGTCGACTAGTGCCGCTGAAGACGTTGATCTAATAATAATAATCTTGCCACCACAAACTTAAATGTTTTTCATTCATAAGAGTATACATTTTCTTATAGCAAAATAAAATGAGAATCGACAATTTAATTCAATAATCTAATTATTGTATTCAAATAATCAAGTGTTAGAAACAGACAATTTTATTATGAAGTGAATGCTACAGAACTTCGGCGAAGATCTCTTTGAATATGGCCCAATAAAGACCCGTACAGACTTGCCAATTGTTCTCCAGAGATTTGATGACCTTGTGCAGTTTTCTCTTAGCGTGTCTCGCCTCCCGCACGTACACTCTCATCGTTACCTTGGCCAGATAGAGATTGTTCCGGATGAGTGCGGTTCCGTAGTCAACGGATATCGTCCGTCTTCCGGATGTGGCAGCCATGGCGATCTTGCAGGAGTCACGCACCATCATACCAATGTAGGGTTGGTACTTTTGCGGTTCCAGCAGCTGTGGAGAACATCAGAGTGCAATTTTTTTTTCTTGAAAGTACAAAGATTCGATTTTTTTCATAAACCGTAAAATGAGGTAAGATTGTGGAGTGAGAATAGGCCAACGCGGAATTCAGCAAATAAATGCTTTCTAGTGGCTTGTTAAAGGTAGTAATTAGTTCTCCCGCATACGAACGCGTATCTTTCGATATACCAACAAGTGTTGACACACTTCTTTAATACTGTTTATAAGACACATTTTTTTTTCAATTCACTATTTTATCACTGTTTTGTAACTTGTGAAATCTCCCATTTCATAAAGAAATAATGTTATGGAGTCCTAAGTAATACATTTTTATGCACATGCTATTTAAAGTAATAAAAGTACATTTTTAGCTCGCACGTCATCATGGTCTCGTTAAAATAAGTTATTTTCATAAGACAAGATTTTGCCACATTTTTTTTTTATTTTTAATTATTTATTTTTATTTATAATCTTAAAATTTTTTCTTGAGACTGGTAATTTCCTAATAAATAATTCAAAACACTATCCAATTATAGTCTCAAAACCTTTATTTCAAATAAATTAAGGTTTTGAGACTATAATTTTTGAATTATTTATTAGGTATTTATTTTTATTTAATTTTTTTAAATCGTTGAGTTAGGATTTAGGGCGAATTGAGTTTTGAAGACATCTCAACATAAACTAACTATAAAATCTATACAGTATATACTATATAGTATCTATACATAAAAGATTTTTTTTTAAATAAAATTTTTAATTTTTAAGAAACAAGAATTTGATCTTCAAAAAAAGAAGTCAAAAGTAACAGGGAGTGAAATTGCTTCAACATAAGTGATGTTAGAATATGCCATAGCTGAATAGATGACAACTATAAAGTGTGGCATAATCTCGTCCCATTCGATGGGGTGAGATTGTGCCATGAATAAAACGTTTACTTCTTCAATTCCAGCCATTTAAAATTGTTTTATCCTCAAAAATAGAAAACTAAAATGCGTACCTATCTTACTATACTCATTTCATCCCAATAAGTTGGTCGATAAAGAAATGACATTGGAAAATAATAAAAAAACTGGCACAATCTCACCTCATTTTACGGTAGATTATTTTCTATGTCATTCCTTATTTATTATATAAGGAAAGACGAAACTAAACTATATTATTCCTATTGACAAACTATTGAGGTAAGAAAATTAAAAATCCAATTAGTTGAATATACCAAAGTTCTACAGGAGAGAGAAATAACTACTAAATGTCTAGGTCATCATTAATATTGTCCAATTACTTGTTCATGTTGACAAAAACAAACTTCTAAACCCTTTAAATGTTACATCGTTGGATGAAACGCCTATGAACTTCCATCCTAACTACAAAATTGGTGGATACTTGATTTCCAATAAAATCGCATATGGATCACGTGTTTATTATTTCGAATAGCATCATATAAAATAATAAAATTTACTAATTAAAAGACTGTGACATTCTTTATGCTCTCTATTAGGTTCACATAG
>NW_027109728.1:162799-171835 GCF_000696795.3 Halyomorpha halys
TGTGTTAATCAGTTCTGCTTCCATCTTGCAAGCTCCAAGATGGAAAATACTGATTGTTATTAATCATCCACAAACAAATATTTATAGAAAAAAAGGTATAACCTTGAAATCGAGAAATGGTTATTTTACTATCAAAAGTATTACAAGTAAATTTTCCTTTCAAAACATTGGACAAACATGAAAACTACTATTCCTACATAAATACTCATCATATTTCGCATTAAACTATCATTAATTTGAGTTCTAATAGAGAGATATAGGTCTGATATATAGTTTTATCTAAAAGTAACATTCAATTAAAAATAAAGATGAATAAAAATTTATTTTGGCAAACATAAAATAACAGTTATTCTATAATGATAATCATTATAAACTAAATTTAGCTGGCCAAAGTTGAATCTACCCCAGATACAATGTTCAATCCGGATAAAATTGAAAACACTACACTGTGTTAATGAAGGTATTTCTCTAATAGTATTATATTTGTGGTTTCGCCAGGAAATGAATTAAATTAAATCAGTACATTAGGAAATTTGGACTTTGAAATCGACCCATAAAAAATGGATACTTTTCCCCAAAAACCGATGTAATAACTAATTAGTTCAAGTTTCGCAGCACATTGTACCAATTTTAATTTTGTTTTGTCATATTTGAGCACATAAATCTTTAAGATATGAAAGAATATTTTTTACTAGTCATAATCAGTACTTGAAAATTCAAAACTATACCATAGCAGAACTATTTTAGTTGTATTAATAAATCTATACCAATTCAATAAAGTAAAAAAATACTAGAAATATAATATCTACATCAATAGGTATAAACAATTTTTAAATATCCTATTATAGTTCACAGTAGGGGTATTCATGATCTTTAGTTTCACATTTCTTTTAACATGTTAAAAAGGTATAATAGGTCTGCTAAATATGGCAGTTTGTAGTTGAGGGCGCTAAGCGACTGCCTTATGATAGTCTGGCGGTTCCACTTATATTTCTGCAGCGGTTCTACGAAATAAGATTTTAACCTTCCTCCCCATCATGGTTATAATAGGTCGGTAACCTCTAGATAACACTCACCTCCGTATGTCAGAGATAACCACAGAGTCACACAAAATAAATAAATATTAAACAATAATAGTAAAGTAATGGGGAAAAAAGGAGAGGAAACAGGTGAAGGAAAGATGATGAGATGAATCTGTTAGAGATTCTATTATCACGTAAACATTATAGGGTACCAGTTGCTTAGAAAATCCGCTAGGAGCGCCTCTCTATTGAAAATATTTAAATCGGGCTATTCATGATCCAATACTTATATCATTTAGCATATTGAACACTTTTACATTTCACACATAATGAATACGCCTATTGTAATTTTATTGAGGGTGTTTACATCGGGACCTGCGTAATCTACGCCGACCTGCAGAAAAAACGCTCGCATCCGCAACTCCGAGACACCTCAGGACCAGAAACACCCCTTACTGCTTCCTCACGATCATCATATTACACGCCTCGTCATCGATGACATACATCTCAGGCACTTTCATGGTAGTCCGACCGGAAGGCCCCGAAGACGTTGCGACTGCAATGCCACACCACCCTAAGCACCATGCAACCTAGGACCTGGCCTACCTCTACCATCACGCCAGAGTCCAAGACACGCTGGCCAGCCTCTGAGAGAAAAGGACGCCTTTTAAGACACCAGGCGAATACACATGGTTTTCACAATTTCGTCCACAGCACACCTAGACGAGGGAAGCGACTAGGATACGTCACCGCGGCAGCGAAGACGTCACCAGATAAGCACAAAATATCCATATTGCATAATCTATGAGACCCCAATGCTGTGTTTTATATTATAATAGATAATATTCCATTAATTGACTAACACATTAACCATAATTGCCCCTCCAGGGATTAACACCTTTATAAATAAAGAGAAATATACGTATGCTAGTAATCAGAAGGTCTCACAATTTTCAGCCCCCCTTTTCCACACATTTATCATAATCGTAAAATTACGGTAAAAATCGGATTACTTAAATCCGACAGAGGGTGTTATTAGAATGATGGCTGTAATGATTCTGATACAGAATGATCTGTAAGCAGATTGCTTCATTAGATTTTATGAAAGGCCACGACAAAGTTTTTTTTTCAAAAAGGGACAAAGAGAGGGTTAAGGATTCAAACTTCAGGCATCGTGGAACGAGATTTTAGCCTCTGTCTAAATAGGTTAAACCACAAAGTGGGTGGATGAGTGCTTGTTTTTTAAGGGGATCTTGAAGCCTGGACTCATCAGGAATAAATGATGATTAAAGTTAAAATGAGGATAAGTGAGAAATCTAAATAAGTAAACGTTAATGGACTCACTTAATACAGCAATCAGGAGAGAATTAGAGTGAACTCTCTTACCTTCTAACCCCTGTCTGGCAAAATGAACCATTCATAACTGAAAATGACGCCACCAACAGGGGCTTTGAATTCCATTTTTTTTTATTTAACTTGTGGTGGCAAGATTATTTTTATTATTAGATCAACTTCTTCATTGGCACTAGTCGACGTTAGCAAAGAGACGTTTGAAGTGGGTTTGCCACTGTCGAAATTATGATCAACATTTTTATTTCTTATCCTTCTTATCCTAGTATATTTCTTTTTATTCATAATTAATTTAATGTTTCATTATTTTACATTTGTTTTAGTAGCAAACCCATTTGAGACGGTCTCTTTGTGGCGTTGATGACCAGGCTGTTAAACGCCCTTTCAAAACTGACAAACAGTGTCTTTGCTAACGTCGACTAGTGCCGCTGAAGACGTTGATCTAATAATAATAATCTTGCCACCACAAACTTAAATGTTTTTCATTCATAAGAGTATACATTTTCTTATAGCAAAATAAAATGAGAATCGACAATTTAATTCAATAATCTAATTATTGTATTCAAATAATCAAGTGTTAGAAACAGACAATTTTATTATGAAGTGAATGCTACAGAACTTCGGCGAAGATCTCTTTGAATATGGCCCAATAAAGACCCGTACAGACTTGCCAATTGTTCTCCAGAGATTTGATGACCTTGTGCAGTTTTCTCTTAGCGTGTCTCGCCTCCCGCACGTACACTCTCATCGTTACCTTGGCCAGATAGAGATTGTTCCGGATGAGTGCGGTTCCGTAGTCAACGGATATCGTCCGTCTTCCGGATGTGGCAGCCATGGCGATCTTGCAGGAGTCACGCACCATCATACCAATGTAGGGTTGGTACTTTTGCGGTTCCAGCAGCTGTGGAGAACATCAGAGTGCAATTTTTTTTTCTTGAAAGTACAAAGATTCGATTTTTTTCATAAACCGTAAAATGAGGTAAGATTGTGGAGTGAGAATAGGCCAACGCGGAATTCAGCAAATAAATGCTTTCTAGTGGCTTGTTAAAGGTAGTAATTAGTTCTCCCGCATACGAACGCGTATCTTTCGATATACCAACAAGTGTTGACACACTTCTTTAATACTGTTTATAAGACACATTTTTTTTTCAATTCACTATTTTATCACTGTTTTGTAACTTGTGAAATCTCCCATTTCATAAAGAAATAATGTTATGGAGTCCTAAGTAATACATTTTTATGCACATGCTATTTAAAGTAATAAAAGTACATTTTTAGCTCGCACGTCATCATGGTCTCGTTAAAATAAGTTATTTTCATAAGACAAGATTTTGCCACATTTTTTTTTTATTTTTAATTATTTATTTTTATTTATAATCTTAAAATTTTTTCTTGAGACTGGTAATTTCCTAATAAATAATTCAAAACACTATCCAATTATAGTCTCAAAACCTTTATTTCAAATAAATTAAGGTTTTGAGACTATAATTTTTGAATTATTTATTAGGTATTTATTTTTATTTAATTTTTTTAAATCGTTGAGTTAGGATTTAGGGCGAATTGAGTTTTGAAGACATCTCAACATAAACTAACTATAAAATCTATACAGTATATACTATATAGTATCTATACATAAAAGATTTTTTTTTAAATAAAATTTTTAATTTTTAAGAAACAAGAATTTGATCTTCAAAAAAAGAAGTCAAAAGTAACAGGGAGTGAAATTGCTTCAACATAAGTGATGTTAGAATATGCCATAGCTGAATAGATGACAACTATAAAGTGTGGCATAATCTCGTCCCATTCGATGGGGTGAGATTGTGCCATGAATAAAACGTTTACTTCTTCAATTCCAGCCATTTAAAATTGTTTTATCCTCAAAAATAGAAAACTAAAATGCGTACCTATCTTACTATACTCATTTCATCCCAATAAGTTGGTCGATAAAGAAATGACATTGGAAAATAATAAAAAAACTGGCACAATCTCACCTCATTTTACGGTAGATTATTTTCTATGTCATTCCTTATTTATTATATAAGGAAAGACGAAACTAAACTATATTATTCCTATTGACAAACTATTGAGGTAAGAAAATTAAAAATCCAATTAGTTGAATATACCAAAGTTCTACAGGAGAGAGAAATAACTACTAAATGTCTAGGTCATCATTAATATTGTCCAATTACTTGTTCATGTTGACAAAAACAAACTTCTAAACCCTTTAAATGTTACATCGTTGGATGAAACGCCTATGAACTTCCATCCTAACTACAAAATTGGTGGATACTTGATTTCCAATAAAATCGCATATGGATCACGTGTTTATTATTTCGAATAGCATCATATAAAATAATAAAATTTACTAATTAAAAGACTGTGACATTCTTTATGCTCTCTATTAGGTTCACATAGAGTTTTGAATAGTAGCAAATATGACAAAACGAAGTTGTTTTGTTTTTTTTAATTTGGATCTGAGGTATTCCTTAGATAGTAATTTAAACTGGAATACATTTGTAAAAACTCTAATAGGTTTACCAAAGTCCGTTGGGCAAACTCAGTAAAAAATAGTGTTACGAGCAGACATGACGAACCTAGCCTCCGCAAGGTGAACTACTACAGTCATCACACAGACATTGAATACTGATATGTGTACTGTTTCTTGAGAAAAATTAACTTGACTTGTATATAACCATTTATTATACTTTTATTTCTCTAAATGTATTATTTGAATTTATAAAGATAATCTTTGTAGAATAAAGATGATCTATATAGAATCTTCTAATCGACTAAAAGCTAATGTCTTTCACGTAGCACCTCTTTAGGGCGTTTAATAGCCCCACAGAGATAAGTTAGGGCAAATTGCTAAACTAACTGAGTTTCAATGCTCAGGAATATTCCTGCACCATCTGGAGCGAACAACAGCGTGGCGGAAGAAGAAGCCATCAGGAAGATCCAATAGCGTATGGAGATCTTCCAACTGTCCCAGAGTCAAAGATATCAAATTGTTTGATTCCCTCCAGTACCTCACAAATCCGCTCTCCCTACCTCTGAAACCAGCACCCCCTGTGCGTTGACAAAAAACTGTGTGAAAGAACACATGTTAGGTTAAGTTCCATTTCATAAGAAATGTGTGCCCCAACAAGATTAACAGTTATGCAATCCACATTGCAAAACTTTTAATATTCAATAGAATCTTTAAAATATAGACCCTCTACAGAAAAAGGAGATTCAAACAACACTATATATTTATTTATGAATATCTTGACTAAAAATTATTTTCTATAAGGGCTATGGAAAAAACTTATGTGTGAATTTCCTCATTTGGAATTTCTTCTCCGTATTCTCAAATTTTAGCAGATAGTAAAGATTTTTATTTAGAAATAAATAAAAATTATTTTTGATTATATGAGAACGTGTGTTTTCATTATTGTATCTTAAATAATTTATTTTATAAAAAGGAGTGATGAAATAATCAACAAGTTTTAACATTTTAACATTCATGATTAGAGTCAACGTATGAACCTATTCTGGTAACCCCAATAAGGTTAGTGGGAATGACCGACATTCAAAGATCAGGCTGACTCAATCACGAAAGCTTCCACACTATTTGTCAAATTGAAGCTTACATTTGTACAAATAATGAATTTGTTTTCATTGGCACGACAGACCGTGGAGGTTCAAGGCCTCGTGCGATGAACTTAAGTAGTACATCACGCGTTTCCTGACGTGGTTTTCATAGGGTGGCTCCGTCACTCCCACGCCTATTTTTGTGAGTGCCACCCATTGGCTTAACAGGCCTCACAGATGCCCGGAGGAGATTATGAGTGAGTTTGCATATTTTTTGATTGAAAAAATCCTGGGTAGGACCGGGCTCGAACTCGCGATCTATGGGTTGGCAGACAGGCGCGTTACCACGCTGCTACCGTCTCCCCTTGCTACAATTATTCATTATTTTTACAACCTCACATTTGTAAAAATAATGAATAAATTTGTAAAAATCTTGTGCAATATCTCTATCGATTCGCAATTAACAGAAAGGTTGTTCGACCGTTATTTTAGCATTGCCTGCAAATAATATCCTTCTCTTCAGTTTTTCAGTACACTCTCTGTTCCAAATTTTGAATTATTGAATTCCTAAAAATGATTCGAAAATTGTCTCCAAGCTATAATTCATCAGTGCAATAATGTGGAATTAGGGAGCTTGAGACTTCCCAATTATAATTATCAGCAAAAGGGTTCATTACCGAAATATTAAGATATGGAAAAGAAATTAATCATGGCAGATGGCGTTATCGTTCTTAAATATATTAATATTCACTAAAACAAAAAAAGATGGAGAGCATATTATGTAAAATGGGTCTTTTGGTAAAAAGAGAAGACTGAACTTTAGTTTTCTAATTACCGTGGAGCAATTTGTATAATTGGTCTACTTCTTGCCTAAGTTTTCTTTGCTTTAATATTTCGAAATGAAAAAGGACTCAAATTTGTGTCATTTAGTCAGCTCGGAGTTCAACAAACAATAATCTGAATATCCAAAAGAATTTTTAAATTCGCTTCGGTCGATGACTATCTAAATAGTTGCTTAAGATATCTGATAAAATAGGAGTAAAATTTTAAAATCTACTATTTTTTTGTTAACAATTAAAATATTGGTTTAGTTCCCTGGGTTGTTCACCAACGATACTCACATACATAGCATCTTCTAATCCGTAAGGTTAGCTAATTCCCAGAGCCATAAAAAGCAACGAGCTAAAGCTAAGTACAAAGAGAGGCCTAAAGGACTATATGGCCCCAGTGGTGGGGCGAAGCCCAGATAGGAAGGTTATACACTGAGGCCGAGCCCTGATAGAAGGGGGGCAGGCCTGATGGCCATAGTTATAACCCTGCCCCCCCCCAACTGCCATTTATCCTTTTTTTTACGCCTCTCTGTCCTTTTATTATATTGGCCCAAGGCGTCCGCAATTCTATCAATAGCAATTTGGCTTTTACTAGGGAAGGCATGGGATGCGTCCCATGTATCCCAGAGTTATAGTTCGGCTTTTATCGTAAATGTGTTATCAATTTATATATTATTAGTTCATCGAATTTAAACCTTATGCGATTTTTTAAAATAAATAATTACTATGAGTATTTTAGTAGGTTTCGATTTCATCTTCTTTTCAGTCATTGCGGATGATGCTCATGAATAAATTGTAAAGTTACAACCTAGTGATATGGCACATTTGGAGATTTTAATAGAACTATATGCGGTAGAGTCAAAACTGTAGAACATTTAATCCATTAGGATAATTTTCGTTGAGACATAATCAAAGATTTAAAGCAAGAATATAGATGTCAAGGACAGGATTTGGAAAGGATTTGGTGGTTTTACGGTACTCGTGTAGCAAAAGTAGTTCCAAAAAAGTAGAAACCAGGATCAAGCAACATACCAAATACTGTAAAAAAGGCAAAATATATTTGTGCAATTTATATAATTGCACTACACTGGCTAACCATAGCATAACGTTAAGTCATAATTTTAACTTGTTAAACAATTGTATTCTTCAACACAGGGACCAAATTCATATTCATAATTTCCATCTCCAGGAACTCTAAAATCCGAGCATTTATAACAGTAAAATAAAAATTGTTTTGTTCATAAGTTTCGCGTTAATCTTGTTCATAGTTTTTTTAGGGAGTAGGGGGAGTGGATTACAAAAAAGCATACATTGAGTTCACTACAGTTCACCAATCTTTCGAAAATTGAGGGACTTGTGTAGAGTGGTAATGTGTATTTCTGAAAAAACAATTTGTTGAGTACTTTTCAATCAATGGTCATAAAAACTATATGTTAATTTAAATCTTGTATGAGGATTCCAAGTAAGTCTCTTATCAAATATTAGAAAAAGGATGCATTCGACTGAAAGTAGTGAACGACATTTCACAATCTTTCATGAGGAGATCATAAAACAAAAAATATTATAAGGCAATCCTTCCTGGCCGACATCCACTACTAAAACCCCTTTTTAGCGGGGATGCTACATCACTTATGAAACATTTACTTAAAACGGAAAGAGGAGCGTTGAGATAGTAAAATCGAGCAATGTTTAAAAAGTGGCTAAAATTGAAAAAAGGATATTGTAGGACACCGAACAGCTCTAAATAAATTTTAATATAATTAAAAAATTATTGATATCCCAAAACTACAATAATAATAGTTATATAATAATTATAAAAATAGCTATTATTAAAATATCAACAGTATGGATAGTACAGACTGTATACTATAATAAAAACAGCAGATCATTTATTATTTTCGAATCGCTAGAAGAAACGGAATAGTGATCGTCACCAAGCTGAAGGCGATGATCTTAAATGGACCGTATAATGACTTCCGAACAGTGCTATTGTTCGCTACGGCGCATTGTGAATGCAACACTAAGCAGTAACCTAGTCGGTTCGATTCCCGCTAACTGCTCCTCTAAATTTATCCCGTTATTGATAGATATCTCTATTTCTATCTAATACAGAATAGTATAGAAAAGAAGTTATCCAGTCTGCATCTCTTAAGTACTTGTTAAAAATTAAACTTTACGTAAATAAGCATCATTAACTAACAATACGTTATTTTATGTTATCATTGTATTGATCTATTAATAATACGTCAGTAAAAAATTAAAAA
>NW_027109728.1:172961-177066 GCF_000696795.3 Halyomorpha halys
AAGAATCGATGTATAATATTTTTTCGTCCGATTTATTTCCCCTCTAGTAATAAAGTCGTCATAAAACTTTCCCGTGATAGAGTCAACTTAGCGTAACTGACTTACCACTCTAACATCTTGTTAGTAGAATCCTTCAAAGTCATTTCTCTTAACTAAGATACTAATAAATAGAATTTATGGTTTATTTATATCTACTATTTCAAATACTATTTATATACATTGAATGATATATATTTTCCATGTTTAAATTTAATAAATGCTAAATAAGTTATCAAGCTACCTACAGAAGTTGGATAGCCGAACCTTAGGTAAGAGAAGTTACTGGTTGAATCCTAATGCTTTCAACTTCCAAATCTAGGTCTCGTAGTTGGGAAAACTTGTTGGGAAAGGTTCTCTCAGAGTTAAACCAATCCCGATTAAGCTTGAAAGAGATAAGTTTGACTCTTCGATAAAAGTAAAGAGTAACTAATAATCCGAGTAAGCATCACGTCATAACACGCTACACATTACTAATCAACTGGTTTAGTATTTACTTTATAACAAATATAATACTGAAATTTATTTCTGTATTTAATATTAAAATACGCCTACTAAAGCAAATAAATATTTGCTATTTATTTCGAATTCAATTATACACGAAAATGAATTACTAACTTCATTCAAACTTTTATTTTCCAGAAACTGACAATGGGAACAGAGGTATATGAGTTAATAATTATAATTATATATATATTTTATTAAATGTTTTAAGTGAATGGCTCTGGGCAACTATGTGTCAAGCCATGATCTTTACTCTATTTATTGTGTTAGTTTATCGAAAAACATAATTTCAACATGCCTATATGTAATAATATGGAATATGAACTTTGTTTACCCCTTCCTAGTCATTTCTGACATTCTGAGGGGCTTATCTACATAGAATCACACAATTCTTACACTATGGTGGGGGGTCAAATTTTTATATCCTTGAACCACCATAGAAATAAAAGTCAACTCTCCAGGCCAATTCGAACCGGCGCTCCTGCACTTCCTGGGCTGCAGAGACTATAAAATATGAAATTTAAATTGCATAAAATATGAAATCAGCATTTTAGAATGTTTTCGAAGCTGCTCTGTTAAAAAATTGTGTTGCATGTGAAATTCGAGCCCTGAGCCCTTCAATTGATTTATTTTTTCTTATGAAAAGGTTTAAAATCAATCCTTCTATTACATTGGTTTTACAGTTCTAAATAATCCCAAAGAATGAACATATATTTGTGATTTGGTATGTCATATATCTAGGTGTGAGAGCGGAGTAGCTGAGTGTGTATATATTTTTATTATCTTGACTGAGACCGGTTGTTTTTTTTTAAATATTAAAAACAAAATATATCCAAATAGTCACAAAAATCTTCATTAAATCATATTGCATATCCAACGTTTCAGCAAACTCATCAAAGACAATCTTAATTTTAGTTTCACACCCTCGCATTAATATATAAAAAGTTGCAGGCTATTATGCCCAAATAAATTGAAACACAGAAAAAATTAACCGATATTCGTCATTATTACACAATAGTATAATTAAAATTCGTAAAGAATATAATTTATTATTAAACGAGGTAGTAATGAATATAAGTTTTTTTTTAACTGCACTAATCATACAAATGTTTATAAATAAATGCGAGGCTGCTAAACTAAAATGTTCCAATGTTTATATTTTTTAAATTATTCTGATCCACAGGTTCTCACCGAAAATTTGTAGCCCAACTAAAACATCCGTTCATCCCGTTGTGGGAGTTGAGGTGTAGGACCTTCACAAAAACATCGGAATTGCAGCAGCGCTGGTTCGAATCCAGCCTGGGAATACGACTTTTATTTCTGTGGCGGTGCTATATCACTTTTGAAATATCTGCTTTAAAACGGAAGAGGATACTTACGATAGTTAAATCGAATAATAATGAAAAAAGCGCCCGAAATTCCTTCTGCCTTTTGCTCTTCATTGTTGCTTTACTTATCTCACCTTTGAAACAGACACTTATTGCGAGTATGTTGATCAATGTGCGATATGTCACAACCTCACAAGAGGAGATCGTAACACAAAATAGAATCCACTACCCTTCCAAAATCCTCAGGGAGTTACGGTGCTATATCACTTTTGAAATATATGCTTAAAACGGGAAAAGTTATATCGAACAATATTTAAATATAGTGCCTGAAATTGGAAAGCCGTGTGAAGGTAACAACCCGTAGATAACCTCCACATGGGTCATAAAAAAATAGGAACAGGATCGTTAAAAATATTGAAAAGCTTTTCTTCATAATATTTATATTGTTTATAGGAATGAATATGTAGTTATTTAGATTTCGAATAAATTAAAGAGAAGAAGCAAAAAATGTATGATGTGAGAGTTCTCGCACGGGTAAACTAGTATAAATATAATTCCAATAATTCTAAATAGTCTTTAGTCTATCATCCATAATATCCAGTACATCCTCAGAAAAAAACTAAAAAATCAGACAAATCCGCACTAGATATAAAAGCTAGTATGGCTACGTAATTTACCGATATGGAGAGTAATGATTCAGAGAAAATACTTTACCTTTTAGCCTGAATCCTAAATCAAAACTTAATGTAACTCCAGCAGTAACTAATACCCGAGAAAGCAGTAAAAGGTAGAATAAAAAGGGTCCCGAGTGAGTGAGTGAGAGAATGTGACGGGATCCTGCAACAGCAAAACTCATTTAGGTCCCTAATTAACTCCCTAATTTAGCAGCCTCTTCCCAACTCGACCCCGCCTCGCTTTCCAACTCAAACTTGTCAGGTGGAATAATTAACCAATTAATTGTTATTATGATATGATAAAGCCTTCGACTTTGTTTGGAGGATATCCTGAGCGGAACTAAATTCTGAAGTACCACACGGATCATAATGCATGAGATAACAAGCAGGATTAATTTATATTATATAGCTTCAAACCGAAAATTTATTTTATTAAAGATATGTAAACCTTAAAGAATTGGTTTCTACAACACTGAACAACGAACAAAATGCTTTCAGTTAGTTCAAAATTGAACTCGAATAAACAAAAAATTTAATAAAATTAATATGAATAAATAAATAAGAAATAAAAAGCGTTTATGATCAGAAAAATATTTCATTATGAAACAAGAACGAACTACATATCTTATATTCTAGTTTGTACCCTGTGTCTTCTATCCATATAATCTTGTGTCAAAACAACTTCTTAAATAAAAGAGAACCAACCCCAATTCAACGATCATTTTTATATTGCATTCAAATGAATTGAACTTCGTACTAATTCTTATTAGGTTTTATATATTCTTAATCTTTCCACAAATTTATCAGCTCTTGCCTTATTTTAATATTTTCCTGTTTCTGAATAATTTTCAAAATTTATGAATAAATTCTACACTCATTGTAAATACGTTTTATGTTTTGTATATTCATTTGATGTTTAATTTATTCATAATATAGTGATTTTTTCAGTCTCATTCCTGTAATTTCCTATCTTGTTTATATTTTTTAAACATAAATTACTTGTCATTGAACATTTTTGTTATTAAACTGAGCCCTTCTGGTGTAGAAATGAGGTCTATTACACTGATATAAAATATTTTTGCCAAATAAACAATAAAATAATGAGGAAAAAATTTAATGAAAGATACTAAAAGATAATTGGTCAATCATTAATCATCAATTGGTGTGTATAGATGAATGAAATATAGTCCGGGTGCGGTCATAAAAAAACTCAAATAGTAGATAATTATACTATTTTATTGAGCCAATAAAATTTTATTGGGCTCAATAAAATAGTATAATTATCTACTATTTGAGTTTTTTTTATGACCGCACCCGGACCATATTCCATTCATTAATTAAAGATACGTTTGTACAGTAACTATTTAAATCATAATTTTTGTCAAAAGAAGGAAATATAGTGCTAAAAGGTCTACTGTATTGAACGAGGATGTTATTCTGTATTTCACGTCGACAGCAACTGTAATTCATAGAGGTGGCTACTGGCGAACTGTGGAGTTGTAAATGGGTTCTTCTTCAGCCTGTTTTTCCTAAAACGAAATACCGCATGGAAGTGCCATTGCA
>NW_027109728.1:178309-180174 GCF_000696795.3 Halyomorpha halys
CATTTCTAGGAGGGAGGGGGAGCTGCCGCTCCCTCCTGCAAATTAATTAATGCTTGCAAACTACGCCTAATCTGCCAACAAATAGGTTTCTGAGTGAACGTACCAAAGACAGGCCAAAAAAGAAACCCTCCTAGAAAGTCATAACTATATTCAGCTACAGAAACTAATGAAATGGAATTTCCCATCTATTGATAAATACAGACAACATTGAAACTGATTTTATAAGAAATTTTAATGAAAGACTATTCTCAACTTCCTACGAAAATGGTCAGCATGCCGTAATGTTATGAGAATTAACGAACCCATATATCAGTAAGAAGATACTAAGATCAGGGGACACTTTTTTACAAAATCAATAAATTTTTATGAATATTTTTTACTAACAATTATTTTTCTTTTGTAATATACTACGTATATATACATATATATATCTCATAATTTACAATTGAAATATTGTAATCATCGTAACTTCAATTTTTTTTTTTTCGTTTTTCAACTAATAATATTCTACTATTGCGATAAAAAAAAGTACTTGAGCATAGAATTCGTATAATCCTATGAAACTCAGAAATAAACGTTTAATAAGAGAAAGTAAATTTTAAGTAATATATATTTTGATTTAGCATCTTAACTATACCTGAGAACGCATCGAAATTTTAAACGGCAATTTGGATTGTGAATCGACTGTGTGTCACAAGAAAACAAAAATCATTCCCGTTTCGTAAAGTAAAACGAGTAACGCTTATCTAGTGACAGAAGGTTTTATAAACATTTAACATCTCTCACGGATTAGTAGTAACGGTGTCCAATGAAACAAGACAAAGCCAAACTAAGGCTGACTACTTTAGTACCATCAATGTCGGTCGGTATGCTAAGTCACAAAACTTAGTAAGTAACAAAGTTCCAGCCCCAAAGCCTCCTTGATAATTAAGAAAGGCACGTAGAGTTGGTTACTGCTTTCAACTTAACTTGTCTTTTATGCAGAGGATTTTAACTAACAACATTGCTTCCAGCTACAACGTTAGAATTAGTTTTAAAAAAAAAAAAGATATACAGTTCAAACAAAATCAATTTTATCCAATTTAAAGTCTCAAAACATTCTTGATTTTCTTATAAGTCCAACGTCTAAGCCAACCCGGCCATTTTTAAAGACAAACCCAAAAACCAATTTACACCCACATAAGATATTCAAAAAACTTTATGCAGGCTATTCTGCAGAGCTCAGTTACAGTCAAAATTACCCTATTCTGTCACTATTACATTAATATTAAAATTAATTTAACTCTATTAGACCCAGCTATCATAACAATATATATAAAAAGGATATTTCCATGACATCTATTTATAACATATTCTCATAAATTTGAAAGATTCTTTAATTAATCTTTTAAGCGAAAAATTCTTACTAAAATTACTTCTATGTTAGGAAATTAAGACATAACCACTGTAATGGTAAATTGTACAGCAGAAACGAATTTTTAAAAATTTATACTGTTTAGGCAAGTCAATGATGTGCGTGCTATCAGATAATAATCACTAATCAACATTATAATATAATATCGCAAACTCTTCAATTCCATATCACAACCCTTAAAGAATGGCATCAAAACTGGAAAATACAAATAAATTCCAACAAATCTTTCACCTTTTGTCGTAATTTTCTGCCCTACTGAATACTTAAAATAATACTCCACTTATCACTAACAAATCCACAATCTATGACTACATCTTGAAAAGACGACATATCTGGACCTTCATAAAAGACGCTAAAAATATAAATTGCACAGCTCTGGCCTATCACAGCATAAAACTGAACCACGAATTCAATTTTGAAAACCCAAAAATAATAGATACTGCACAAAATA
>NW_027109728.1:181174-184012 GCF_000696795.3 Halyomorpha halys
AATTTAAAATAGATTCAATCCATATAGAATAAGAAAGATTAACAATTTTATTTTTTTAGTATACGAATTGTTTAATATTTTAAAGAGTAACAAATATTGAAGAGAACAGGTTCAATTTAAAGTTGCCTATGTATTCGGAATAATAAAAAAAAATAAATAAAAAAAAATAGACCACTTTCTCCAAAATATGAATAACGAAGTAAAGAATATTTGAATATATTATTTTGAAAAGAAAAAAAAAACACACACACACATCCCCAGGGAAATTAACCCTCACGTTCGAATCTTGTTGTAAAGGCTTGTTGCAAAGAGGTTTAACAAGAAAAGACAGAATAGAGATAAAACTAGTTCAGGTTATTGCATCAAAGTAAAAATATTTAAATATTAGTCAAAGAGCAATATTTTTTTTTTATAAAAATATATCCTGAATGGACTTTATCAATGTTATAATTAGGAGAAAATTGTCGAAACCGATTGTATAAGTTTTAGAAAAAAAATTGTACATAATGAATGATAGAAAAAAAAATCATAAACGTGTGAAAACAGTTTTTCTTCTCGTTTAATATATGGAAGAAATTATTTCTGAAAAACAAATACGTTATAGTATCAATGTAATATCACTTAAATAGGCGAATGAATGGAGTTTAAAATATTGTAAATATTAATTACATATTTTGTAATTTACAAAGAAATGTTTTAGGGCTTAACTTATGGTTTTTTTAATGCTTCCTTAATAATAAAAATTCATTAAAAAATAATAATACTGTTTTAAATGAAAATCCAGTTTACAAAAAGCTTCAAAAAAATCTCAGTGACCGAGTGGACCCAGGAGTCGTTCCACGGTTAACGAGGGTAATAGTGATAAGAGAAGAAAAAACAGAAATATTAGGCCAATCACACTTAGAAAATAGTAAGACCATGTTGTGAGTTCACCATTTTATTTTATAATTCCCTCCTGTGTTCAATGCTCCTCACCAGAATCAACGAAATAGGAATAATGCAATTATAAATATTCTTATTTATTATCTTTTAGTCTAAATCAACCCTGTGGGTTGGGGGTTCTTTCTGCGGCCCATTCAGCCTCTATTAAGAGGGGGATTTAATTGGGGAAAAACCTGGCTGTTGAGCGTGATCATGAACAAATCACCTCCCTGCACAACCGTTGTTATAAAAACAATACTTTATCGCAAGGTATACTAACTTAAGTTACAAAGTATGTTTTTATTTTATTTTTTAAACTTACTTGTTAAATAGACATGTCCTTAACCTACTGAAATTTATTTAAATAGAAGTTTCTTTCCTTAATATTAGTCCTAGATAAATATTTTCTCCATACAATTTCAATATAGTCCAATTAAAATCTTATGATTTTTCTTTACCTTTTAGCTCTTAAATCATTTTGAGATTATTATATTGAACAGGAGGCAAGGAAATGCTTCCAGAGAAAATAATGGCTGCAAAGCGAATATTGACATGAACAGTGATGGATGCTATGTCAACGGGACAAATGGTCTTCGCTTTTTGGAATCTTATACCTAACTGTTCCTTCAAGCACGCCTAAGTGATAATTTTTAAGATGGTAAAAAAATGTATCAGGATTTTAGTTTAACTTAATATTAACTATATGCGCTTCGGTACCATTAAGTCTTTGGTTGTGCCAACTCATTAATGATACACAAGGCTAAACAGGAATCTACTTTAACGATTCGTAAAAATGTTAATTGTTTTATAATAACTATTAAGTTTGCAAAATATAAATCTATCTGTTAAATAAAAAGTACGTTTTTTTTTGTTTTGTTTTTTATAAGGAAAATTGCCAAACGCTTCTATAATTTTAATTTTCTGCGTACGGAACAATATCCAGGAAAACCAAATGTAATAACGATTCTGTTGAGAGATAAACACTAAACTAAAAATTTAGATGTCCCTGAGGATAGCCGGATTGGCCGAAACGTCGGACTTATAAGAAAAATAAAATGTGTTGAGATAAAAATTGAATTATTTATTTAAACAAAAATAGCCAGTCTCAAGAAGGTTAAAGATTATAAATATAAAAATGTAGTGCTACCCAACTTTATTGATTTGTTTCATACATTGCATACTTATGACTAGTGAACCACGATTTTTTTTTATTCCTTTTAATATAAACAGTCAAAACATAATTATTTTTATATTGTAACATCAGGAAAATTTCTACATCATGTACTAAAATTAGAAATTATTTATGTTTTATTTTTTTTCCTTTTAGTTGTTTATTATATATCATGTATTATAAATATATTCTAAAGTATCCTTAATCTTTAAAACTAAACAATTTAAGAACTTACGAGGAAGATATCCTTGACCCTCCTCAGTTCTTCGCCCATCTGCATCCCGTAATGGACCTGGATGAGGTGTGAGTACTCCTTAAGAAGCTCCGTCACCATACCCATCATATCCAGAACAGACTTCATGACATCATCGAAGAACTCTCGAACTGTTAAAATACAAACCGTATATAGAGAGGAGTAGCAATAATAAGTTAATGGAAACTTTAAAGCAATTTAATTAGAACAAAGTAAATACTGTACAAAGCTGTCATATCAAATTAACAAGTAAAAAGTGCATTACTACATTTCACGGATCAGGCAAGAATGGGAAAAAGGAATAAATCTATAAGATCGGGTTCGTTATAAGAGAGGGAGAGGGGCTCCTTGTAAATATTCGCACAGGACCTAGTATTTGCTAAGTCCGGTCCTTAATGAAAAAATCGTCATAAATCCTCAAGGTCCCCCGGTATTTAATAGAAACCTATTCTCAAGACGTTGTTGTTGTTGGCTAGGGCTTTAGGGCGTAAAA
>NW_027109728.1:184727-186631 GCF_000696795.3 Halyomorpha halys
ACATAAATTATGACCGAAAAATTTAAAAGGATAACATAATTATCTCAAAGGGTTTCGAAGCTTTATGGTATGGGGTCAGGCTATATACGCCAATGTTAATTAATGTAATTTCCAGACGCTTTTGACACACAAGATTCCCCTTTACTGCATGGATTATTTCTTAACACATTTTATAAATACAAACGAGTAAATTAGATTGATATGGGCCGCATAAATTTGAGTGATAGAAATAAATTTAATAATAAAGTAAATGTAAATTGTCAAAGGATAACGCTGTAACGCTACGATAGAATAGCTTCATAGAGATTCTTTGATAAATTAGGCCATAAATAATGGTTCATGTATCTCAAATACTGTCAAAGTGGTTATTTTGAACCAGTTATAAGATTTTTATTATTTACTTTTTTAAGTAACTGGCAGATAATGTTGAAACGTATACCTCAGCTTCCGTAGAGTATAAATGACAGAAAAAGCTACTAATTTATACAAACTTGTTATCTGTGTTTCATTGAATTTATTTTTTTTCAAATGTAGAGCGATGATTATTTGGCAAAGCTGTAGAAGCGGTAGGCTCAGAACAACATGAAAATAAAACCAGGTATGAATATATATGCCCTAGCAGCAACTCATAAGCTAAAGATCTGAGCTTAGAAGGAAAACGTTAAATCCTTCACATACCTCGGAGCGGAACTCAACTGCAAAAATGAAAAATCGACAGAAATACAAAAAAACGGATGATGGGAAGATAACCGCTAATTTAAAGCTTACCTGATCATCGTTGTTGTCGCGAGAGACAAAAGTGATATTGTATAAAACGTTGGACCAAATAAAACAGTGAGATATGCGCGGTAGAAACATTTCTCTATGCAATAATTTGTTTTAAAAAGATTCGGCGTAGGATAAAAAGAACTCTTCTAAGGCCCGAGAAAAAGAGGACGACCTCGGAGACGTTGGGTCCAGGATGTTGAGGCGGACATGGTAGCGGTTGGAATGGCTAACTGGAGAATGAAGATGCTGTCCAGAAGCATGAACTTGTCAGGTTGTCACGGCCCGGGTCGTCCGTCCGTAAATCAGGTGGCTTAGGCGCAGAAATTAGCTGTCTGAGAACTGCGGGCCACACCGGTTCGAATCCGGCCTGGGGGTGAACTTTTCCCATAATAATCATCCCCTTCCTCCCCCCGTATCTCAGAAATGACTAGGAATAGGATCATAAAAATAATAGTAATAAATAAAATGAAAAAAGTGTTTTAGTTATTTGTAACGATATTTATTCTCTCAAACACACTTAATGTTCGTTCATATTTTAAACTAAAGTAGAGAAAAAACATAAATAATATTCATCAAATCTATAGCAAGTCTATAATAATCTATGAATATTGATTTTTTTAATTCTTCACTACAGAAGGTAGTATTTTGTAATACTCTTTGTATTTATGCAGAAAATGCATTTATTCTGTTTATAAGAATCTAGAATTATAAGAAAAATTTTTACTCGTATTTTGCGTTTTACACACAAATAATTTTCATATCTGTCAGTCTGCCAAATTAACATTTGGACATAATCGATGGGACCGCGAACCAATTTGATAAAATGTTTAGGAATTGTGGGGGTCTAGTTCCTGGTTGGTTCCACATTGATTTCATCAGATTTCCATCAACAACATTCGCATGCGTTATGTCCGAATTTTGTAAATAGCTTGTCCGATATCGCCAAGATTTGAAGGTGAGTTTGGGGATAATGTGAAAATACTCCAGTATTAATTTTATCCAATTCCATCTGATACTTTCTCTATTTTTCATGCCACCTCAAATCAACTCTGTCTCTTTTTAGAAAAACATTAATAAAGAGCAAAACCAGCGTTTTGGCTCGGATAGTGAACATTTATTTGTTAAGTTAAAACGAA
>NW_027109728.1:191272-192551 GCF_000696795.3 Halyomorpha halys
AAAAAGGTAGGAAACAAAATTTAATTAAAAAAATAAATAAATAAAATATATAACAAATTAAAAAAAAAGGTCCTTCGATAAGCAACATTAAAAAAAAATCACAAAATTGCTGATTTCAATCGTTATGAAATGATGAACTCCGATGGGTTAGAGGTCCTGAGGTCCGTTCCGAAAGGTCAGTGACGATGTTCTCATAATTCACGTAGGTGGGCCCACAAATAGAAACGGCGCGCCGATACATCACACAGCAAGGTCTGGTGACTACTCTATACAAAAGCGAGTGGGCGACTGAACCATACCGAGGCGACCGGGCAACTGAACTTGTAGTTGTGGCTAATAATCCCCCGGCCGGTATCTCACCATAAACACCACACCACAAGCAATATTCTGTTTCTTCTAATTCATTTAAAATTTTTTGAGGTTAATCACTGCCATTTTTGAATGAATTATTTATTATTTATTCATGATATTGTACAACGTTTCGGGCCCACTGTCCCATATTCATGCACTTTAAAACCTACAACAATAATAAAACTAACATAACACCAATCTTCATCCTTATATATTTTAATTTATATAATAATAACCACCTCATGATTTCATATGGGAAATCATGTCAAACATTTGTACATCTTCACTTCTCTCTAGCACAGCCATCACTCTATATTTCTTGCTACCTCTTTGGACCATATCTCATGTCCAGTGTGCTGTTTGGTTACCTCCCTGTTTTTTTATAAGTCCTGTTTTGTATTTAATATTAACTTAGTGACACCAGACTTCCTAGAGAGATAATCCAGATCTTTCTTTTAAAAATGAACATACTTCTCACAAAATATATAGTAACTAATTTAATTCATCTATTTACAGCATAATTAAAAATATATACATTTTAATCAATATGTATGGCGTTAACAACATGTCTCATACTCTTTTAATACATTTTATGTTTCAATGACCAATCAAATTTATTTAAAGAAAATATTATAAAATTGAGGGTTTAATGAAACTTTAATGTTATATTTTTAGATATAAATAGTTTTTTTATATCTTATAATGATAAACAAAAACGACCAAAAAATTCATCAAAGGGGTCCGTCCATATACTCCACTTTCAGTTAAGTATGTAGCAAAATTTGACTAACCTAAATGTTGATTTTATTTCAGAATAAGTTAAATCGAGTTCAATAAAAAAAAATTCACCATAGTTTTTTGATTTATACTCAAGTGACATTTTGACTTTGAAATATAATAATTATGTACCTATGTTCAGGGAACCCCA
>NW_027109728.1:193094-197769 GCF_000696795.3 Halyomorpha halys
ATTTGGCAGGCGATTTTTAATTTAACTGAAATTATTACAGTTAATAATAATTTTTTAACTGAACTTAGTGCCCATCAATCGGAAAATATACTTTTCTACTTTTCTGGCCATTCGCAACACTGGTTGGCCGCACTCGACACTTTTGACGTCATCGGAATAATTTTATCCCAGAAGGAGCAAACTGACCATCTTCGATGAACTCTATTTGACAAGTGTAGCTTCTTTTCAGTAATCTTTCAGCAATATTGTCAAAGATTGGCTTATAATGAAGAAAATTAGTAGAATTTGGGTTGACCCTCTTCCGATATATTTTACAATAGCTCATGACATTACGTCTTACAGACAATACAAGAATAACCTAATTATGAAGGTATTATAATGAATTGTGAGACCTGTAATTACCGACAGTTGCAAAATGTCTGACAGTACTGGGCAGCTTGGACATGTGTAGCATCTGCTCCAGCCTGTACAGCAATCTCTTGTTGACCTGGTAGCCCTCCTTCAATGACCTCACCATGTCCTCCAGTGAGTCTGGTGTCACTTCTTTGTCGGCTTCTAGGTCCATGTCTCGTCTAATAGGATACTGTAGCGATCACAACAATTTAGAAGAACTTGAATACTCGGAAAGGAAAGAAGAGAAAAACGCATATATATATTTTATAGGTTTAACTATTTGATAGCATCATGTGTGTTATTGTATCCATAGCGATTAGACACGAGTGTAATCTTTCAAAGAGAAAATAAGTAGTTAATTTAAAATAATTTAGGCTCATTTCATTTGATTTTCTCATTATGGATAATTTCTACTGGAACTTATAAATCAATTAAAATTTAGAGAATTTATTGACGCTCAACTAATAATATCAATTTTCTTTTTTAATTTTTAACATTTTAAAAAGTTTGGTAATAATAACAAGCTTGAATTTTACATGTTTTTATTTATATATGGATAAAGAAATAAGTGCTGTTGAGAAGAAGATGAAATGTATGCACTAGGGTAATTATTTATTTATGAAAGTCTAGATTAAGAATCTAACGTGGTATTAATAGTTTACCATAGATTGATATGAGGAGAAAATGGTCTAGAGTGCAGTCAGCAAAGATACACAAACAAACAAAGTTTATTTATTTGTGCCAAAGTTTCGACCTGAAATTCAAGCCTTCATTATTTGGCTAAAATAACTTTAGATGGCAACTCCGAACAGGTCGCCCTCATGAAGGCCTAAAATTCAGGTCGAAACGTTGGCACAAATAAGTTCTGTTTATTTGTGTTTCTATGCTAACCTCATTCCTGTCTTCTCATAAGAATCTTCATGCTATGATATCATGAAGGTTCCAAAAACTTGCCAATATTACTAATATGTGATAATATTTTTAAAAAAATATTATTATTGCAAACTATTATACAAGATACAATGTTGACACAATTATAATCAATGAAATAACATCAAAAGGCTGAGTTCTGTGGTAAATATCTAACAATAAGGGCACGCGCCTTACCTTAGGCGTGAAAGCACTATTAAAAGAATGCAACCACACAGAACTACTAGATATTTTTTATTTATATCAAGAGAAATACAAACTATATGACATATTATATATAACTCAACCTTGTCTCCTAGAGTGTCCTTTGACAAATCTGATGGACTACTCTTCTTCAACTGATCGATAACAGATGCTAATTATTCACACTGTATTTGCAAAACGTACAAATTAGGATGATAGAATAAGGAATAAGTTTCCAGGAATTGGAAAAAAAACTTAAATTAATAACGTGCGGGATACATGCACAGGAATGTAATTATATTCAGTCAAATTTATTTCACGTATTATAAATGTATAAAGTACTAATTCTATTTTCAACGAATCGAAATACACTTATATGAATTTCACCCTCCGCCGCAGCTTCTGTCCACCTGTTACTTTAAATAATATTCCTCTACCCAGATCCGACACAGTGCGATCTTGGATTCATCATAGACAAAAGACTCACCTGGAACGAACATACTAGATTTAAAAGACAAGAATTCAACAGACGATTCAGCCAACCATACGGACAAACTTCTAATTTATAATACTGTACTCCGACCTATCAGGACCTACGGACTTGAACTTTGGGGAATAGCTAAACTGTCGAACATCAAACGTATCCAATCCTTTCAATTCAAAATGCTTGGAACCATAGTTAATGCACCCTATTGCGTTTCCAAGAGATCACTACACCATATTCATTTTGTCCTAGACCTCATACCAAGCAAATTCTCAAAATTCCTTTTATAACCATCCTAATCCTTTGGTTCAATGATTATCTAGTTCCTCCCATCACTACAATCCACCTCGAACGGTAGGTGGCCAAGAGACTTATTGTAAAATAAAAATGGACAGTTACAGTTCTGGCAATGGTCAGATTTTCCACTCAAGTTGAGTTGCGGCTTTAGCGCACTTGCTCAGCCTCCACTGGCTCATTACCAGTGATGCGGCGAGAGGGATGCGCTGGGATTTTATGAGCTCTGCTCTACCCCTCACACGTGGGGGATAGAGTGGACTCAGGGGTTCTCAGGTCGATTGTGTAAATATTGTATATAGCACTGTAAATGTGACTAGTGATTCTTTTATTTTTATCATTATTTTATTTATTTTTTTATGCACACAGTTTGACTATGTTCATTTTCTTTATCCTTCTGTTTGTATATATTTTAAGAGAAATTTTATTTATTTTTATGTAATTTGTTTTCATTTATTTATTTTTTATTATTATTTTATTTTATTATAGTAAGAATGTGATCATTCATCACTATTCCTATTGCCCACAACGGTGTGGCAGGTTGTAATATCTATCGATAAATAAAGTTTTAAATATTCAAAAGAAATCTATTTTAATGAAAGATACGAAAAATTAATTATACGCCTAATAGAAATCTGTCAAAAAATGATAATTCTATCTTCTGAAATATTGAGGAAGCTATTTTGAACAAATTTACTTGTAATATTGATTATTGTATTATTTAAAAAGCAAATATGGACAATTTCTTATGTATCTGTTTTATTATTTTATCTTAGTGATACAAGGGAAGATAAATCCCTTTACAATCGACCTGGCTGAAGTAGAGCTAAGGGAAAGGTCAGATTAAAACCGAGCTTAGGTCACCTGAGCCGGGGTACAAAGGTAAAGGTTAGGGCCGTGCTTTGTGGGTTTGCCTAACGAGGTGCCCATGGCCAAAGTGGTTATTGCTATTGCCTCTGTGATATTATACCTCGAGGAGCAGTACAAGTTGGAGACCTGTTTAAGTAAAACAGTATTATTTCCTACCCCATTAAGTAGTTTTATTATAGGAAAAACTTTTGTTACATACATTCACATCATTGTTTTACCAAATTAATTTCTTGAGGCATAAGGATGCAAAAGGTAACAAATCCAAATTTCAGGAAACTGAAATGCGTAATTCAGGTCTTTTCTTTTCTTTTTTTCTTTTATTAACAAATACAATTGGATCAGTAATTTTTTAAGTATATCAGAAATAAATTTCTAGCATATTGTTGAGCAATTATTACATTTTGTAAAGGGAAATTAAAAACTAATAAAAGTAAACCAGAAAAAACCGAACAAACAAATTTCATTTTTTCAATCATTAAATATTTCTATCCAACTACAAGAAACAATTTATTTCCAATTTTTCAATATATATTTTTATATAACTATCACCTAAAAGTTTTTTTGTTTTTTTTTGGGAATGTCAAGGTTCATTTGTCGGGGCCGCCGCTAAATAAACATTGATCAGCCCAGGTGGGTATCGAACCCAAAACCTTCTGTACCAAGCGTTCTGGGACCCTTGCCCTAGGCCGCTCAGTCATCAGGTCCTCCTAAAAGAGTTATAATTTGTGTTGTGGGATAAAGTGGAAGTGGAAAGTGGGACACAACTCCGAAAATCCACTTCATGCTCAAAGCAGGTATTTTGAGAAATATCATAATGCAGAGATTTTTGCATGATAAAAAGGGACTCGTTTTCCTGTTTACCAATGGATACGTTACGTTCCTACGATAAGCCCTACTTATTGTAAGTATTATTATTATATTGTGACATAATTATTTGTACAAACATACCACTCTGTTCAGGCAAAAGAAAAACCTAATAGAGCAATTATTTGCTAAATCTGTTGACCTATTTCCGCGCCACTGGGCCCAATCTAACCTCACTTTACAGTGTATGTTTGTAGAGCGGATTATTAAAGTAATACCTGATTTATAGGCAGCTTATTGCCTTATACTTCATTGAAGGTCTTGGTAATGCATATTCATGGATTGACTTAGCAATGATAACAGAAACGAAGGGAGTGAGGAGGAATCGATACTGAATGCCGGTAGTGTCCAGTAATGAATCATAAACACTATCGAATGTGGGATAAGAGATAAAACTTGAAAAGATGGAGAGATGAAGCCTCGGGATGAAGGATAGGTGTTAACGCCATATATAATTACCTTAATATATAATTACCTTGTAAATAATTGTAAATAGTATTTGAGTTTTATTAGTATTTAATTTAGTTACATTTCTTTTTATTTGTATTGTTTTATTTAGATTTAAAAGTTATTTGAAAAGAAAAATGTGTATTTATATTTGTTTGTAATAATGAGTAATAGATACAGTTGCTAGGGGTGATAATTGTTGCTAAGAAG
>NW_027109728.1:198241-206334 GCF_000696795.3 Halyomorpha halys
CAAGAGAGGCAAATGAACGACTTGTTCTAGAGGCTAGATATCGAATAGGAACAATTTTATTAAGAATTTAGTGCTAAAGAATACATCATTTATAATAAAATCAGTAGACAAATATTACTGCAGAAGATAAGTCTATTTTATAACAGTACAATATTCTCTCTTCTCTGTCCTAATCTGTCTAGTACTAGTGATAGTGTTAACTCCAGGACAGTCATTGTACCAATACAGTTAATCTGTCTTTTATAGCAATTACATTTAATAATTTAACTTTTTAATAAACGGAAAGAACACTATCTGTTGCGGGCTAAGCTTATGCAATGCATGAATGAACATGAGCGGAGGAATGAAACTCGAGGGATGATGATGTATTTCAGGCGAAATTATGCCTCGGTCAGAAGGATCGGAAACTGAAGAGAGTGGGATAAAAGCTTTCTTAGGATCTTGAAGTCAGGGATGAGTCTGGATACATGGAGGGTTAAGAACAGACAAATAAAGAATACCTCATCCAGAACAAAAATGGTAGATCTGTTTTCGTCTGCCTGACGACTACCTGTAGAAAAGTTATTGTACCTGTAAGCCAGTCATATTCAATCTTTTTTTGTAGCAAATTGTGTACCTTTTGAATTTATTTTTATTGAACAAAACATATGTTTACATTAATACCTATAAATAAAAATTGTAATGTAATTTGACTCAGGGACATTTTTCTTCAGGACGATGAAAGACGCACTACGCCTGAGAGATGAAAGACGAACTACGTGCAGTGAACCGTTACACGTTAGAAAGAGAAAATTCTTTCAATGTTTCGCTTTATATCAGAAAGTCCAGGAAAAACTTTCTTGTTTTGGTCCAATATTACAAATAAATTCTTTAAGTCAATATTAAAATAACTCTGAAAAGGATTCTAAGAATCCACATTTTAATATTACCTCCATTACCATCGTAATCTTTCATAAAGATGGCTGAACAGGTTTTTGCTAAGAGGAATGGATTCAATACCCCCCCCCCAGACCACTGGGACCTATTAGCGCAACGAGAGGCCCTCTCAATGCCGGTTCATTTTTCCTTCCTCCGATTCATAAGGTCCTTAATTAAGCATGGCGTTTAGAGGGGGGGGAGGGCGTGTGATTTAATTTACAGCCACAATTATAGGAATTAATTTTATCTGCGCCTATTTATCAGAGGTTTCATTAAATTATATTCACTGTCCTCTTGCTATTTAATCTTTAATATAACTTTTAGTGACTATACAGACCGCTACACAAAGGACTGAAGGATAATTCATATCTCTTGAAGGAATTCATTTTAGATTATTACTTCCTCTATTGAGACAATATTGTAAAATTTTCAATACTGAATTTTTGAATGGGTATATCACAGGTAAATATGATGAGCTCAGAAACTGGAAAGAAAATTTTTAATATTGTCTGATCCTGAAAATTATATCTCATTCTCCTAACAATAGAATATATTTTTCATACTATTCTACTATAATAATAATTACAACGAAAACAATATAAGCAATCAAAAAATGTAATGAATTTTTACTTTCATTTACATGTTCAGGTAAAAAACATAATTCAACATTATTACTTAGTTATCATTATACTAAGAACAAGAAGCTGCCACCATCTATGTCTAAGCCAACTAATAGAAACCAGATGACCTCGAACACAACGAAACAAAGAGGTAAAAAATTGAAACAACACAAGTATTAAAACTATAAACAGATAATTTTCTTTCGTTTGTTAAAATACAATACAAACAGGTGCGGGTAAATTCACACTAACACTATGCACAGGGTGAATAATTTCACAATGCTATTTACCATTACGTATGTATATATATATATATTCAATCCATTAGTTCATCTTCCAAATTAAAATTTTACACTTTACCAACATAAATTTCATCTAGTCAATAGTAATTTTAGTAACAACTACAATACGAAATTGTAATCTGTTTGTTATAACTCTCATATTCCTTTTTTTTTCTTAATGAAAAAATCACGAATTAGAGGCTTCGTTTGTATTCATAATTCCTAATATAGGAGAATAAGTCAATTATTATCCGCAATATAGATATAACATTTTATTGTAATCAAATAGGAAACTTACAAGTACATCATTTTTCGACATATTATCCTTGCTTTTCAACGCACTCAGTCCATCGTTGTACAAGCTTCATGATGCCCTCATAAAAGGAGGTTTTCGGTTGAGCTGCGAGTCAGGAATGCATCGCTTCTTTCATTGCTTCGTCCGAGGTAAATCGACGGTCCCATGTCTCTTTGAGAGGACCAACAAGTGATAGTCAGAATTTCACGTGAACGCTCAATGACTTCTTTGTGGCGGTAAACGGTCGTCCGGTTCCTTCATCGAACACTTGTGCGAACATTTTTGAATTTTTCAATCCATTCGTAGACACTCCGTTGTGGCAAAACACTGTTCCCGTACTATACCGAATGTCTTCGATGAATTTCGGCCTCTGATACGCCTTCCGACCAAAAAACGGATCACTGGACGTTGCTCTTCCTTGGTGCAAATAGAAAGCAGAGCAGCTATGATTAACAGCACGGCAGCGATAACGAAAATAACCTAGCAGCTTGAAACGAACAGACATAACAACAAATAATCAAAGCATGCGTCATCAACGCATAACGACATTACTACCAACATAAACAAAAATATAACTGAATTGTGGATAAATATTGACTTAACCTCGTCTTTTATCCCCTCACGTCACTTATTTGACTAGCAATAGCTGATTATCACAATTAAAACATGCATATACAAATGTAAAATATATAGTTAGCAGATTAATAAATAACCCAGATAAAACAAATCAAAAAAATTAAAAAATCAACTATATCTGTGTATTGAAAATATAAAAAATAAAATATCTTGCTTTAAAATCTAATTTAATTTAATCTAAGTTCAAATTTTTCATATGATGCTATTGTCCTATGTGCTTACGAAATAATTTACAAAAGCTATTCGGTCTTTAGTTTATCCCCGGAGGAGGAGTTAAGCTCTTTGCAAAGAGCTCCTATATTCGGGATAACGAGGGCTGTGGTCTGCCAACAGTTGGAAAGTACAGGTTCAATGAAACATCGAGTCCATTATCTGGTCAACAACTGTAAACTGCAGGGCTATGAGGTGGCATTAAGTCTACATAGCTACTATCTCTTGGCTCTTATATAGTGTCCTCTTTTATTCTTAATGAACGACTTTCCTCTGTAACGCTAAAAACAAAATGTATAATACAAATTTAAAAATATTTTAAGTAAACTTATTTTTTAAAATGTTGAGGTGAAAAAACTTCGAAATAGAACAATTAAGTTATTCTTATTAACAATTTTTGTCTATGTTATATGTGCACTTTTAAAATTCTTGTAATCATATTTACCAAACATTTGTCTTTTTTTTTTTCAATTTCCGTTTCGAAATCATTTCATCTTAACATTCATAGTTTAAAATTGTTTCATAACTACATTATTCACTTAATTGTCTTTCACTAATGGTGCATTCTATTTCTGTAGCACAAACCGCTCTATATTTAATATATAATATAATAAATAAAATAGATATATAAATATAAAAAATCATGGAAAATATGTGGGAATAAAATTGTCCAATTATAAAAAATGATAATTTTAACTTATATTGCACAATCCTCAATGCTCCTTACTTTGTCACAAATAAAATCATACACAAAGACCTTAATGTTCCCCACATGTAACTGATCTAGCCCGAACCAGATATCACTCCTTGCATTATAAACTCACTAGCCACCCAAACCCACTAGTTTCTCACCTTGCTTTCTCTTCCATTCCTGACAATCCTGCGAGGCGCCTGAAAAGAAGATGGCCACGAGACCAGGTAATGTAAAACGTCATTAGAATGCTACCAATGGGTAGTTTCTCTACACGTCTGTAACACTCCAATTTAACTGAGATTAGATTTACTAAATGTAATTTAATGTACAGTTGTAAATATCAATAAATAAATATTAAAAATAATTGTACAATGGATAAAAATTGGACGTATCAATAGAGAGGTAATAAAATAACATATTAGGCATATTGATATGGTCCAAAGAGGTATTGTCTAATATAGAGCATTTCTTTGTGCTTCAGAGTTAGATGAACAGTCCATAAGTGAAAGATAATAATTTAAATAACGCAGTTATAAAACAATTATAAACTATGAACTTATAGATAACATGATTTCTAAATGGAAATTGAAAAAATAACAAATATGTGGTAAATATGATTAAGAATTTATAGTTTGATTTCATCCCAAACTCTCCAGTCCCATATCACAACCCTCGAAGAATGGTGTCGAAATTGGAGGATAAAAATAAATCGCACCAAATCACATTTACTCTTCGTCGTAAACCTGCCAACTGTCCTACAGTATACTTTAATAATGTGGCTCTTACCCCTGTAGAACAAATTCGATATCTGGGACTATACCTGGAAGTCTAACACAAGACTGAAAAGACAGGAAACTGTGTGACAATAATAAGGCCCATCTGGACATACGGAGTTGAACTTTGGGGCTCCACTAAACCTTCGAATTCCTCACGTACCCAGTCCTTACAATCCAAAATTCTTCGTAAATTCCTCAATGCTGCTTATTTTGTTACTAATAAAACCATCCATAAAGACCTAAATGTTCCTTATGTAACCGATCTAGCCGGAACCCGATATCATTCCTTCCATTATAAACTCCCTAACCAACCAAACCCACTAGTTTCTAACCTTGCTTCCTCTTCCATTCCTGACAATCCACTGCGCACCTGAAAAGAAGATGGCCTCGTGACCTTATATTGTAAAATGTTTTTAGAGTTCTACTACTGTGTAGTTTCTCTACATGCTGTATCATATCATTATCATTATGTCATTATGATCAAATTTACTTGTATTTTTTATACATTTGTAAATATCCATAAATAAATAAAAAAAAAAAATTATAGATAAAAATTGTTGATAAGAATAACCTAATTGTTACAATTTTAGGATCCAAAAGTACATGAGTATAGGATAATTGTACCGAAACCTTGTTTAAGAAAAATATAGAATAGTTTATAATATTTTTTGGAAATTTTTTTCACTTTACCATTTTTTTTTAATATTTATTGATTGCTATTTACAACTGTACATTATAATACCTTTAGTAAATCTGATCTAAGTTAAATTGGAGTGTAACATGCGTGTAGAGAAACTACAGGCGCCTCGGAGGATTGTCAGGAATGGAACCTCAACATTTTAAAATATAGTATAATTAAACTCCTAAAAAGGAAATCCAGATTAATGTTAACATTTCTATAAGACCTTTTTTTTAAATATTAATATTTATAGAAGAATTATATTGACTGTGATGTATATAGAAGAGTTGCCATCGTTAATCTATGCTAGTTTTCTTTTCAAAGGCATCTTTGTAATACTATATTGTCAAAGCAGACCAAAATAAGAGCCTATAAGACACTCATCAGGTACCGACATATGTCTGCGAGTCGGACCCTAAGCCCAAGATTTAAAAGCAGGATTCTACGACGTATATTCGGAGGTGGCCTAGAAACGCCACACAATGGAGAAGAACAAATACAGAAATTAAGGATTTCTTTTTGATGTGTGTCAATTGATCCGACTTGTAAGACTCTGGGCAGGGCATGTTGGACGGATGAACGATAATAAACTGCGCTGAGAGTTATGAATGAACAAACAGAGAGTTATGAATGAACTAACAGAGAGTTATGAATGAACAGACAGATCGAACACCATACCAAATGGGTGAGGCTACCGTTTTATTTAAACTAATTGGCATCAGAAATTGAAACGCAGCAGTAATTAAAAAAAAGGTTGATCTATACTGGAGCTTTCCAAGTCTCAAATGATTGGGATGAGGAAGCTGGGGTGAGCTTAATAATAATGATAATAAATTACAAGCAATATGGATAAGAGAAAATAAAAATATGGGTTGTCTAAAAATTTGTTTTCCAGTTTTTAAAACGTTTAGATATTATGTATATTCAGTGAGGTGTGTTTATTAATTAATAAATTAATACCAAAATGTGCTTAGAAGAGATTACATGCGAATCAGGTTGATATAGAAATTTTCGTCCAATATAATTTATTTGCGGATAAAACAAAATATATGGTTAGCAGTAGAAACGCGAGAAAATTCTGTGATATAGATATAGGAGAAAAGACATTTGAACAGGAAGATAGGTTTAAGTATTTAGGTTTTACGGTAACTAGAAAAAAATAAATTGATGAGGAAATCATAGCGAGGTTAATTAACAGGCGGGAAATGCCCGTTATTTTTCAATATCGAAACTGCTTAGCTTGCAGCTTCTATCCAAAAACTTAATAATAAGAACTTAAAAAACTATTATCCTTCCCACTGTTCTTTATGGATGCGAGACTTAGCCTCTTACACTAAGGGATGAACAGCGACTTAAGGTTTTCAAAAATAAAGTATTACGTAAAATATTTCGACCAAAAAAGGATGGATTAAAGGGAGAACTTAAAAGTCAACACAAAACTGAATTAAGGGAACTACACCCAGTAAATATAATTTAAGTTATAGCATTGCGGCGTTATAAGATGGGCGTGTAAAGTTGTATGTAACGAGCGGATCCGTAAAATGTTAATAAACACGGAACCTATGGGTAAACGTCCGAGGGATAGACCGAAACGCAAGTTAGCAAACTTAAACAACAGTGAAGACTAAAATGACTTTATTCCTAGAGATTAAAAATACAACATAGTTTAGTGATTACCAATCTCTCTCTTTTTAGGTTGTCAGGCGTTCGCAAATAAATATGTACATATGTGGAGTAGAGAGGGTATGAAGAGCATGGAAATAAGGGAAGGGAAATTAGGCGGGGCTTAGAGAGCCTATGAAATTAGAAATAAATATCTAGAACGGGGGGAAAGAGCGTGTCTAGAAAGAGGGTGTGAGGCTGTCCAAAAAATAGGATAATTTACCCCCCAGGATTGGGGATGCCAAAACTTTTCGTTATTCATAGTACAAGAGCCCAAGAGGAGGAAAAAGAAAGTTATCTCACCCCAATTTTTTATTACTTTAATGAAAACTATGTATAATTGAGAGTCAAAATTGATGATTCTGCCAAGTACAGGTAGGGGGAATAAAAAATGGCGGCTGTTTCAAAGCGATAAAAAAAATTTTTTTTTCAATCGGAGCTCTGTATCTTAAAAAGTAGGAACAACACAAGAAACCCTAAGAGAACGTAAAGAAGAGTAAATTTGCTGAAATAGAAGACCTAACTAATTACGTTAAATAGTTTTCGAGATATACCTTTTTAAAAAGCAATATTTGATAAAAATGTTGTATGGGACTTACTGAAAGATCAGTAGTTAGTGAATTTATTTTTAAAATCTATATCTCAAAAATCATTTGACGTACTGATGTCTATTACCACTCAAATTAAAGCTAGTTTAATGAGCTATAAAGTAGTTTATGATCTTTATCTTCGTAGGAGTAATAGATTAGATGAAATTTTCTAAAATAACATAAGTGCGTCTTATGCATCTAGAGATATATTTTTTCAAAAATCCAACATTTTGTACGAACAACTAAAAACTAACATTTGGTGAGTTTATTTTGTTAAATATCATAAAAACCAATACTCCTACAAAGATGAACGTTATAAACTATTTTGCAGTAAATTTAACAAGCTTTAATTTGAGCGCTGGGATACATCTGTACGTCCAATGGTTTCCGAAATGAACATTTTCATAAATCAAACTTATTGTCCGAACAACTCTAAATCAATTTATTTTAGCAAATATCATGAAAACTACTATTCCTACGAAGGTAAAGGTCTTAAACTTCTTTATAGTCCATTAAGCTACCTTTAATTTGAGTGCTAATAGACATCTGTACGTCATATGACTAAACTGAGATATTGATTCCTCAAAATTAATTAACCAGCTACTAATCTTTCAGTAGATTTTTAAGAAATTTTGCTTTTTAAAGAACTATATCTCGGGAACTATTGGAGGTAAATAGCTCTTTTAGGGCGAATATTTCAGCAAATTTACTCTTCTTTAAATAATTTTCTCT